>NC_135313.1:34076759-34173335 GCF_048772815.1 Callospermophilus lateralis | reverse complement strand
AGGGACCTGGCAAAGGGGGCCTGGCAAGGGACGGGGGCCTGGAGGAGGGCGACGGGAGGGCTCGGCGCGGGGTCGCGGTGCGTGCGGAGAGGGGTGACAGCCAGGACCCAAGCAAGGAGCCCAGGCAGGGGACGGACCCGAAGGAGGACGACGAACCGAAGCCACCCACCCACCGACGACCGACCACAGGAAGGGGAGGAAGGGGGCGGCGCAAGGATGAGGGGACAGTGGGAGGCGCAAGGGACACCCAGGGGAGCGCGCCAGGGGGCCCAAGCAAGGGGCCCCCGGCTGGGACACGACGCCACGCCAGGAACGCCGTCTGGGGCTCAGGGGACCAGAGCGCGAAGGGTCGGGCTTGGGAGGGCTGGGTTGGGGTAGGGGGCGGGGGTAGGAAGGGCCAGGCGCAGGGGAAATCGGCGCAAGGCCCACGTCCACTGCCAGGTGTCAGGCTTCGGGCAGCAAGGGGGCCGGGCGAGGGGCACGGCTGTGTTTCCTCTAGGGAGCCTGGAGGGCGCCCAGGCCAGCCGAGTCCACTCCGCTGCCCGCGGGAGTGGTTCCTCAGAAAGGGACCTGGAAACCACAAGAGCCAAAGGAGGGCACCGCACCGTGTGCGGAGACACTGGGTCCCAAGCCGGGGTGTGGGGAGAGGCCGGACCCAATCGAGGAGCCCAGGCCAGGGGCAAGCAGGGGAGGGGGTGGTTCCGGGCAGCGCAAGGACCCACAGAGCACCAGGGCTACAGAGGGGAGGCACGGGAGGGGGCCCAAGCAAGGGGCCCGCGACCCTGGGACAGGGACAGGGTCCTCCAGAAGAGCAGCCTGGGCTCAAGCGAGGAGCCAGGCCCTGGAAAGGGAGACCACGTGTGATGGCCCGGCCGGACTCAAGGACTCAAGGAAAGGACAGGGCCTGGGAGGCAAGGGCGGGCAGGCCATGGCACCAGGGGAGGTAGGCTCAAGGCCCAGGTCCACTGCTCCGGGTGGGGTGGGGTGGGGGGCGGGGCGGGGGCGGTGGCGGGCCGGGCTGGGGGAGGGGGGGGCCCTGGGCCCAGGGAGGGCTAAGGGACCAGACCAGGGGCAGGGCGACCTCGTCCCCTAGGGAGCCTGGAGGGGCCGGGAGGCCAAGCCCACTGCCTCAGTGCAACGGAGCCTCCTGGCGGAGGGCTCAGGCAAAGGGGTCGGGCAGGCGCAGGGGCAGGGACAGTGCCGGACGAGGTGGGGGCCGAGGGGCGTGGGGCCGAGGGGCGGGGGGGGTGTGCATGGACCCAAGCAAGGAGCCCAGGCTGGGGACCTAGTTGGGGGCCCCCACGGCAAGGGCAAAGCAGGGAAGGCCCAGGGCGGGCAGGGGCGGCGGCACCAGGACAGGGCAGTGCACGGGAGCCAAGGGGAGCAGGGAGGCGGGCCAAGCAAGGGCCCCGTTTTCAAAGCCCAGGGGCGCGCTGAGCCACAAGGGCCAGCACAGGCTCAAGCCAGGAGCCAGGCCGGGGAAGGGACGGCGGCAGAGCCGGGGGCTAAGAGCTGGAGCAGGGGGCTCAGGGGTGTGGACAGGGCCGGGGAGGGGAGGGAGGTGGTGCCAACAGGGGGAGGGGGGCTCGAGGCCCAGGTCTACGGCCGGGTGTCAAGGTTCAGGCTGTGGGACCCAGGGCCCAGGCAGAGCAGGGGGCCCAGGCGAGGGGCGGGCCCGTTTCCCTTAAGGCGCCCTGGCCCAGATGAGAATCACGGGACAGGGACCTGGCAAAGGGGGCCTGGCAAGGGACGGGGGCCTGGAGGAGGGCGACGGGAGGGCTCGGCGCGGGGTCGCGGTGCGTGCGGAGAGGGGTGACAGCCAGGACCCAAGCAAGGAGCCCAGGCAGGGGACGGACCCGAAGGAGGACGACGAACCGAAGCCACCCACCCACCGACGACCGACCACAGGAAGGGGAGGAAGGGGGCGGCGCAAGGATGAGGGGACAGTGGGAGGCGCAAGGGACACCCAGGGGAGCGCGCCAGGGGGCCCAAGCAAGGGGCCCCCGGCTGGGACACGACGCCACGCCAGGAACGCCGTCTGGGGCTCAGGGGACCAGAGCGCGAAGGGTCGGGCTTGGGGAGGGCTGGGTTGGGGTAGGGGCGGGGGTAGGAAGGGCCAGGCGCAGGGGAAATCGGCGCAAGGCCCACGTCCACTGCCAGGTGTCAGGCTTCGGGCAGCAAGGGGGCCGGGCGAGGGGCACGGCTGTGTTTCCTCTAGGGAGCCTGGAGGGCGCCCAGGCCAGCCGAGTCCACTCCGCTGCCCGCGGGGAGTGGTTCCTCAGAAAGGGACCTGGAAACCACAAGAGCCAAAGGAGGGCACCGCACCGTGTGCGGAGACACTGGGTCCCAAGCCGGGGTGTGGGGAGAGCCGGACCCAATCGAGGAGCCCAGGCCAGGGGCAAGCAGGGGAGGGGGTGGTTCCGGGCAGCGCAAGGACCCACAGAGCACCAGGGCTACAGAGGGGAGGCACGGGAGGGGGCCCAAGCAAGGGGCCCGCGACCCTGGGACAGGGACAGGGTCCTCCAGAAGAGCAGCCTGGGCTCAAGCGAGGAGCCAGGCCCTGGAAAGGGAGACCACGTGTGATGGCCCGGCCGGACTCAAGGACTCAAGGGAAAGGACAGGGCCTGGGAGGCAAGGGCGGGCAGGCCATGGCACCAGGGGAGGTAGGCTCAAGGCCCAGGTCCACTGCTCCGGGTGGGGTGGGGTGGGGTGGGGTGGGGGCGGGGCGGGGCGGGGCGGGCGGGGGCGGGCCGGGCTGGGGGAGCGGGGGGGGGGGCCCTGGGCCCAGGGAGGGCTAAGGGACCAGACCAGGGGCAGGGCGACCTCGTCCCCTAGGGAGCCTGGAGGGGCCGGGAGGCCAAGCCCACTGCCTCAGTGCAACGGAGCCTCCTGGCGGAGGGCTCAGGCAAAGGGGTCGGGCAGGCGCAGGGCAGGGACAGTGCCGGACGAGGTGGGGGCCGAGGGGCGTGGGCCGAGGGGCGGGGGGGGTGTGCATGGACCCAAGCAAGGAGCCCAGGCTGGGGACCTAGTTGGGGGCCCCCACGGCAAGGGCAAAGCAGGGAAGGCCCAGGCGGGCAGGCGGGCGGCACCAGGACAGGGCAGTGCACGGGAGCCAAGGGGAGCAGGGAGGCGGGCCAAGCAAGGGCCCCGTTTTCAAAGCCCAGGGGCGCGCTGAGCCACAAGGGCCAGCACAGGCTCAAGCCAGGAGCCAGGCCGGGGAAGGGACGGCGGCAGAGCCGGGGGCTAAGAGCTGGAGCAGGGGGCTCAGGGGTGTGGACAGGGCCGGGGAGGGGAGGGAGGTGGTGCCAACAGGGGGAGGGGGGCTCGAGGCCCAGGTCTACGGCCGGGTGTCAAGGTTCAGGCTGTGGGACCCAGGGCCCAGGCAGAGCAGGGGGCCCAGGCGAGGGGCGGGCCCGTTTCCCTTAAGGCGCCCTGGCCCAGATGAGAATCACGGGACAGGGACCTGGCAAAGGGGGCCTGGCAAGGGACGGGGGCCTGGAGGAGGGCGACGGGAGGGCTCGGCGCGGGGTCGCGGTGCGTGCGGAGAGGGGTGACAGCCAGGACCCAAGCAAGGAGCCCAGGCAGGGGACGGACCCGAAGGAGGACGACGAACCGAAGCCACCCACCCACCGACGACCGACCACAGGAAGGGGAGGAAGGGGGCGGCGCAAGGATGAGGGGACAGTGGGAGGCGCAAGGGACACCCAGGGGAGCGCGCCAGGGGGCCCAAGCAAGGGGCCCCGGCTGGGACACGACGCCACGCCAGGAACGCCTCTGGGGCTCAGGGGACCAGAGCGCGAAGGGTCGGGCTTGGGGAGGGCTGGGTTGGGGTAGGGGGCGGGGGTAGGAAGGGCCAGGCGCAGGGGAAATCGGCGCAAGGCCCACGTCCACTGCCAGGTGTCAGGCTTCGGGCAGCAAGGGGGCCGGGCGAGGGGCACGGCTGTGTTTCCTCTAGGGAGCCTGGAGGGCGCCCAGGCCAGCCGAGTCCACTCCGCTGCCCGCGGGGAGTGGTTCCTCAGAAAGGGACCTGGAA
This sequence comes from Callospermophilus lateralis, assembly GCF_048772815.1. NCBI lineage: Eukaryota > Metazoa > Chordata > Mammalia > Rodentia > Sciuridae > Callospermophilus > Callospermophilus lateralis. The sequence goes on along the minus strand of NC_135313.1, from coordinate 34,169,302 downwards.
ACCACAAGAGCCAAAGGAGGGCACCGCACCGTGTGCGGAGACACTGGGTCCCAAGCCGGGGTGTGGGGAGAGGCCGGACCCAATCGAGGAGCCCAGGCCAGGGGCAAGCAGGGGAGGGGGTGGTTCCGGGCAGCGCAAGGACCCACAGAGCACCAGGGCTACAGAGGGAGGCACGGGAGGGGGCCCAAGCAAGGGGCCCGCGACCCTGGGACAGGGACAGGGTCCTCCAGAAGAGCAGCCTGGGCTCAAGCGAGGAGCCAGGCCCTGGAAAGGGAGACCACGTGTGATGGCCCGGCCGGACTCAAGGACTCAAGGGAAAGGACAGGGCCTGGGAGGCAAGGGCGGGCAGGCCATGGCACCAGGGGAGGTAGGCTCAAGGCCCAGGTCCACTGCTCCGGGGTGGGGTGGGGTGGGGTGGGGTGGGGGGCGGGGCGGGGCGGGGGCGGGGCGGGCCGGGCTGGGGGGAGCGGGGGGGGGGGGGCCCTGGCCCAGGGAGGGCTAAGGGACCAGACCAGGGGCAGGGCGACCTCGTCCCTAGGGAGCCTGGAGGGGCCGGGAGGCCAAGCCCACTGCCTCAGTGCAGCGGAGCCTCCTGGCGGAGGGCTCAGGCAAAGGGGTCGGGCAGGCGCAGGGGCAGGGACAGTGCCGGACGAGGTGGGGGCCGAGGGGCGTGGGGCCGAGGGGCGGGGGGGGGGGTGTGCATGGACCCAAGCAAGGAGCCCAGGCTGGGGACCTAGTTGGGGCCCCCACGGCAAGGGCAAAGCAGGGAAGGCCCAGGGCGGGCAGGCGGGCGGCACCAGGACAGGGCAGTGCACGGGAGCCAAGGGGAGCAGGGAGGCGGGCCAAGCAAGGGCCCCGTTTTCAAAGCCCAGGGGCGCGCTGAGCCACAAGGGCCAGCACAGGCTCAAGCCAGGAGCCAGGCCGGGGAAGGGACGGCGGCAGAGCCGGGGGCTAAGAGCTGGAGCAGGGGGCTCAGGGGTGTGGACAGGGCCGGGGAGGGGAGGGAGGTGGTGCCAACAGGGGGAGGGGGGCTCGAGGCCCAGGTCTACGGCCGGGTGTCAAGGTTCAGGCTGTGGGACCCAGGGCCCAGGCAGAGCAGGGGGCCCAGGCGAGGGGCGGGCCCGTTTCCCTTAAGGCGCCCTGGCCCAGATGAGAATCACGGGACAGGGACCTGGCAAAGGGGGCCTGGCAAGGGACGGGGGCCTGGAGGAGGGCGACGGGAGGGCTCGGCGCGGGGTCGCGGTGCGTGCGGAGAGGGGTGACAGCCAGGACCCAAGCAAGGAGCCCAGGCAGGGGACGGACCCGAAGGAGGACGACGAACCGAAGCCACCCACCCACCGACGACCGACCACAGGAAGGGGAGGAAGGGGGCGGCGCAAGGATGAGGGGACAGTGGGAGGCGCAAGGGACACCCAGGGGAGCGCGCCAGGGGGCCCAAGCAAGGGGCCCCCGGCTGGGACACGACGCCAGGCCAGGAACGCCGTCTGGGGCTCAGGGGACCAGAGCGCGAAGGGTCGGGCTTGGGGAGGGCTGGGTTGGGGTAGGGGGCGGGGGTAGGAAGGGCCAGGCGCAGGGGAAATCGGCGCAAGGCCCACGTCCACTGCCAGGTGTCAGGCTTCGGGCAGCAAGGGGGCCGGGCGAGGGGCACGGCTGTGTTTCCTCTAGGGAGCCTGGAGGGCGCCCAGGCCAGCCGAGTCCACTCCGCTGCCCGCGGGGAGTGGTTCCTCAGAAAGGGACCTGGAAACCACAAGAGCCAAAGGAGGGCACCGCACCGTGTGCGGAGACACTGGGTCCCAAGCCGGGGTGTGGGGAGAGGCCGGACCCAATCGAGGAGCCCAGGCCAGGGCAAGCAGGGGAGGGGGTGGTTCCGGCAGCGCAAGGACCCACAGAGCACCAGGGCTACAGAGGGGAGGCACGGGAGGGGGCCCAAGCAAGGGGCCCGCGACCCTGGGACAGGGACAGGGTCCTCCAGAAGAGCAGCCTGGGCTCAAGCGAGGAGCCAGGCCCTGGAAAGGGAGACCACGTGTGATGGCCCGGCCGGACTCAAGGACTCAAGGGAAAGGACAGGGCCTGGGAGGCAAGGGCGGGCAGGCCATGGCACCAGGGGAGGTAGGCTCAAGGCCCAGGTCCACTGCTCCGGGTGGGGTGGGGTGGGGTGGGGTGGGGGGCGGGGCGGGGCGGGGGCGGGGGCGGGCCGGGCTGGGGGAGCGGGGGGGGGGGGGGGGGGGGCCCTGGGCCCAGGGAGGGCTAAGGGACCAGACCAGGGGCAGGGCGACCTCGTCCCCTAGGGAGCCTGGAGGCCAAGCCCACTGCCTCAGTGCAGCGGAGCCTCCTGGCGGAGGGCTCAGGCAAAGGGGTCGGGCAGGCGCAGGGGCAGGGACAGTGCCGGAAGCGGTGGGGGCCGAGGGGCGTGGGGCCGAGGGGCGGGGGGGGGGGGGTGTGCATGGACCCAAGCAAGGAGCCCAGGCTGGGGACCTAGTTGGGGGCCCCCACGGCAAGGGCAAAGCAGGGAAGGCCCAGGGCGGGCAGGCGGGCGGCACCAGGACAGGGCAGTGCACGGGAGCCAAGGGGAGCAGGGAGGCGGGCCAAGCAAGGGCCCCGTTTTCAAAGCCCAGGGGCGCGCTGAGCCACAAGGGCCAGCACAGGCTCAAGCCAGGAGCCAGGCCGGGGAAGGGACGGCGGCAGAGCCGGGGGCTAAGAGCTGGAGCAGGGGGCTCAGGGGTGTGGACAGGGCCGGGGAGGGGAGGGAGGTGGTGCCAACAGGGGGAGGGGGGCTCGAGGCCCAGGTCTACGGCCGGGTGTCAAGGTTCAGGCTGTGGGACCCAGGGCCCAGGCAGAGCAGGGGGCCCAGGCGAGGGGCGGGCCCGTTTCCCTTAAGGCGCCCTGGCCCAGATGAGAATCACGGGACAGGGACCTGGCAAAGGGGGCCTGGCAAGGGACGGGGGCCTGGAGGAGGGCGACGGGAGGGCTCGGCGCGGGGTCGCGGTGCGTGCGGAGAGGGGTGACAGCCAGGACCCAAGCAAGGAGCCCAGGCAGGGGACGGACCCGAAGGAGGACGACGAACCGAAGCCACCCACCCACCGACGACCGACCACAGGAAGGGGAGGAAGGGGGCGGCGCAAGGATGAGGGGACAGTGGGAGGCGCAAGGGACACCCAGGGGAGCGCGCCAGGGGGCCCAAGCAAGGGGCCCCCGGCTGGGACACGACGCCACGCCAGGAACGCCGTCTGGGGCTCAGGGGACCAGAGCGCGAAGGGTCGGGCTTGGGGAGGGCTGGGTTGGGGTAGGGGGCGGGGGTAGGAAGGGCCAGGCGCAGGGGAAATCGGCGCAAGGCCCACGTCCACTGCCAGGTGTCAGGCTTCGGGCAGCAAGGGGGCCGGGCGAGGGGCACGGCTGTGTTTCCTCTAGGGAGCCTGGAGGGCGCCCAGGCCAGCCGAGTCCACTCCGCTGCCCGCGGGGAGTGGTTCCTCAGAAAGGGACCTGGAAACCACATGAGCCAAAGGAGGGCACCGCACCGTGTGCGGAGACACTGGGTCCCAAGCCGGGGTGTGGGGAGAGGCCGGACCCAATCGAGGAGCCCAGGCCAGGGGCAAGCAGGGGAGGGGGTGGTTCCGGGCAGCGCAAGGACCCACAGAGCACCAGGGCTACAGAGGGGAGGCACGGGAGGGGGCCCAAGCAAGGGGCCCGCGACCCTGGGACAGGGACAGGGTCCTCCAGAAGAGCAGCCTGGGCTCAAGCGAGGAGCCAGGCCCTGGAAAGGGAGACCACGTGTGATGGCCCGGCCGGACTCAAGGACTCAAGGGAAAGGACAGGGCCTGGGAGGCAAGGGCGGGCAGGCCATGGCACCAGGGGAGGTAGGCTCAAGGCCCAGGTCCACTGCTCCGGGTGGGGTGGGGTGGGGTGGGGGGCGGGGCGGGGTCGGGGGCGGGCCGGGCTGGGGGAGCAGGGGGGGGGGGGGCCTGGGCCCAGGGAGGGCTAAGGGACCAGACCAGGGGCAGGGCGACCTCGTCCCCTAGGGAGCCTGGAGGGGCCGGGAGGCCAAGCCCACTGCCTCAGTGCAGCGGAGCCTCCTGGCGGAGGGCTCAGGCAAAGGGGTCGGGCAGGCGCAGGGGCAGGGACAGTGCCGGACGCGGTGGGGGCCGAGGGGCGTGGGGCCGAGGGGCGGGGGGGGGGGTGTGCATGGACCCAAGCAAGGAGCCCAGGCTGGGGACCTAGTTGGGGGCCCCCACGGCAAGGGCAAAGCAGGGAAGGCCCAGGGCGGGCAGGCGGGCGGCACCAGGACAGGGCAGTGCACGGGAGCCAAGGGGAGCAGGGAGGCGGGCCAAGCAAGGGCCCCGTTTTCAAAGCTCAGGGTTGACAGCCAGGACCCAAGCAAGGACCCACAGAGTACTAGGGGAACAGAGGGGATGCACTGGAGGTGGCCCAAGCAAGGGGCCTGAGACCGTGGTACAGGGACAGGTTCCTCCAGAGGAGCAGCCTTGGCTCAAAAGAGGAGCCATGGAAAGGGAGACCATGTGTGAGGGTCCACTTGGACTCAAGGGAATGGACAGGGCTTGGTAAGGAAGGAAGTTGGTAACACGGGGAGGTAAAGGTAGGAATGGGACCTTTAAGGGCCCAAAACAAGAAATCTAGGCAATCCTGTAAGGAGCCAGTAAGACACAAAAGGTTGGGGGGCTGAGGTACAGGGTGATTTAGGAAGTATCTATCTTCACCTTCGTCCAAAAGGTCACATATCTTGCTCTTCCCAGCCACTTTCCCATTTCCAATGCCCACACTTGTGCTGTTCAGCCTGATCCTATTTCCTGTATTCATTCCTACTGTGCACCTATGGCCTTTCCTCAGAACCCTATTTCTCACTGTTGCATGTTAGATCTGAGAGACCTGATTGCCTGTGATGTTTCCAGCTCCTGTGCTTTTTAGTAGTGTTCATCCCCAGGTGTGACAGGAGCCCAGCATTTCCTTTAATGGGATTGGATTGATAATCCAATCCCATTAAATCCAAATTTTTCGTCAACCCCCTACTCCCACCTCACCCCACCACTATATTAGGGAAGTAGACTTACCATCTTAAGCTTCCTGGCTTGTCCACCAGTAGAGCTCCTAGGTCTGGAAAGGGCTTCTTCCTCTTCTTTTCTGTCACATGATTCTCACACATCAGGTACCCAGAGATCTTACTGGCTAGGAATGGGTCAAACTGGCCCTTGCTGGTAGTCTGACATGGGAGACTTCCAGGAGCCAGTTTTCTCCTCAAACTTCAGTTTTTCATGTGAGAATGATACAAACCCATTAAAAAAAAATGTCGATCTGTTGACAAAGTTTTACCTCTGTGGTCCCAGTTACAGTCATATATGACATAACATTTCAGCCAATAAATATCAGTTTATAAGTTGTTGGTCCCATCAGACTAGATCATCTCGTGATGTAGCCATACTCTGATGTTTCCATATGGACAACACCATCTCAGGATGCATTTGTCAGAAAACATTCCATTATAGAACAATACCATAATTGTATGCCTGTGAAGAAGCATCATTTTCTTCTAGGACAATCCTTTATATAAATTACTCTTAGATGCCTGAAAATTAAAATTGTCCTATTGTGCTCCAAAAAGAAACTAAGGTACAAAAGCTGCCTAAAATTTTAAAGCCTGCTGCCTAAAGCTAGGAGTGTCAGTGATTGCTTGCCTAGTTTGTTCCAGGCCCTGGTTTTAATCACCAGAATGGCAAGAACAAAAGAAGACCCAGAGCCTGAGTCTGCTAATTCCACCAACAACATGGGCCCACCAAACCAGATCAAATTCAAGTGAACCTGCTCTTGCCCATCTCAGATATGTACTGCTCTATGGTGAATATGCCAGTCCTGCGTTAACTTCATAGGATCACTGCCCCTGTTATAACCCTGCCACTAATAACCTTCTTCCTGTCCTGCCCTTTATGAGTCTGGGTCTCTTCTGATACTCTGGACATTTGGACAATACAAAGTCATGAAACAAATTTCATCATGAAACTTGGTTTTAACAGCTAAATTTTCCTAAAATAGAATCAATAATAGAATCTGTTACTTTTCTTTAATCTGGAAAGCCCATGTTTAAGGCAATGCCACCATATTCAAAGGTGAATGTTCATGAAGGTTCTGACTTTCACAGTGGGTTAATTTATTAGATGGCTTAATAATTTGAACAGACCACAGAGATGTGGTGAAGAGTACAGACATATGGGGCATGAATGGATGAAGTACGTCATTATGGGTTTGCCCTTGAGGACAGTATGTGTCCTTGGCCCCTTCCTCCTCTACCCTGCTTCCCTGCTGCCAAGAGCTGAGCAGCTTTCCCTCACCATACCTTTCTTCCATGATATTCTGCCTCATTTCTGTCCCAGATCAAGGGTGCTAACTGACCATGGACTGAATCCTCGGAAACCATTAGCCAAAATAAACTCTTCTTTCTCCAACTGGCTCTTGTTCAGGTATTTTGATCACAGCCATGAAAAGCTAACATGGCATCTTTATATTTTTTTCAGGTGAGGTTATTCTTTTTTTATTTACTTTTATTTTTCATTGTCAAGGGACCTTTATTTTATTTATTGATATGTGGTGCTGACAATTAAATACAGTGCCTCACACATGATAGGCCAGCGCTCTGCCACTGAGCCACAACCCCAGCCCTGAACTTATTCTTAAAAAATATGTAGCAAATGTATAAAACATCAATCATATAACCACAAATATTGACTTCATAAAATTATTAGTTACACCACCAGAAATATACCACTTGCCTGAGTCTCTGCTCCTCACAATTAATAGCCTCGAGGCTTTAACCTATAAGAACTTGATGACAAGTACCAATATAAAACTATTATATTTTTTTTAAATACGTAACTGAAATTGTTGTTAATTTTAAGATAAAGTCACTTGGCTTATTTTTCTATGAAATCTTTATACTGAAAATCTAAATGTACCTCCCAGGAAGGAAACACCCGTCCAGTGGCAAAAAACATTAACATGAAACAATAACAAATGTATTCCTTAAGTACATCTTATATTCATTTTTCTTAGAAAACCTATATTCAACCATTTGAGTTAATCATCAATGGAAATTAAAGTTGATCATTCCCTTCCATCTTATAGAAGAAAAAACTCAATTATTACTATCAGTTAAGCATAAAAACCAAAGTTCCTGAGCACTATAACTATATGGAATACAACTATTTTACTTCATTTGGCAAATGTTGCTGGTACTTAACCATGTGCCAGACATTACAAATAACTTCTACTGAATTTCCATTACAGTCCTAATGTGGGTCCATTGTTTCTATCATTTTTGAAAACACACAATTGACCAAAATTCTTATAACTCCCATGTCAATATCATGTGGTCAATGACCACAGGTCAAGTCCAAACTCCAAAGCAAGACAGACTACCAAGGGGTCTTCCACAAGAAAGAGAGCCCACCTTGTTGCATCTGCGGGGGCCAGGCCCCCCAATACCACTTCCCTTCCAATTCCCTCTTCCAGAAGCTCCTCACCCCAAATCACAGACCCCTGTGTGCATTTCAGCTGCACTCACCCTTGGACTTTTTCCAGTGGTTTGTTACCCTGAGTACTCACAGTTTGTAGAGACCAAGAAGGGCACTGGCTGTAGCTGGGGAGGTGAAGGAAGGAGGTGTGAAAACAGTCCAGTTTCACTCGAAGGGTCAAAGCTGAAGAACAAATGGAAGAGCTCATGGATGCCAGGCCTGGAAAGAACCTCAGTGTCCACTGTACTATCCCACTGCTTCCTCTCAACCCTCCACTCAACCACTTTGCAACTTACTGCACTATCTACTAATTTATTTCCTATTGCCCATCTCTCCCCCACTAGAGCATATACCCAGATAAGGGCAGCATTTTGCTTGATAAGGAAACAACTGAAGCAAGGGCCCTGCAGTCTAGCCTGAAAAGGATCATGTTATGATTTGGACATCAGTGTCCTGAAAAACTGTTAATGCAGAACTATTCAAAGGTGATGAGATGATTAGACTTAGAGCTGTGACCTAAATCAGTTCACCTTATTTTGAATAGAGTCATTGGGTGGGAATCATAAGCAGGTGGGATATGATTGAAGGAAGTGGGTCACTGGGTACCTATCCTAAATGGGTCCATATTCCATGTGGCCTCTTCCCCTTCCCCTCTTTCTGTCTCCTGGCCAAAAACAATGGGGCAACACTCCTCCATCATGCCCTTCCACCATGACATTCTGCCTCATTTGGGGCCCAGAGCAATGCAGTAAGTCCACCCTGGACTGAACCTCTAAAACTATGAGCCAAAATAAAGTTTTAGTTCTTTAAGTTGTTCTTGTCACGTACTTGGTTGTTAGTGACAAAACCCTGACTAACACAGGCCACAAGCCTTGTCTAGAGGAGATGAAAAGGATACAGGAATGCAGACAGGAAAATGTCTCCTTAAGTACAGTGAATAATTCTGCCTGGTGGGTCATCCAGTCTGCACCACTACTCAACTGTGCTCCTGTGCCAAGAAAGCAGTTACGACTGTTCCTATAAAACCTTACTTAAAAAACATGGTGGCAGGCCGAATTTGACTCACAGGTAGCCACTTCCTAAATGAAATAAAGTTCAAGTACAGAGAAAAATGCCAAGATTGGGTTGTGTGGATCTATCAAACAGCAACACCAACAATGGCAGAGGTTTTATAACAGTGACACAAAAAAAACAGAAAATAATGCCCCAGGCTGGGAATGGTGGCTCCTACCTGTAATTCCAGCAGCTCAGGGAATTAAGGCAGGAGGATTATGAGTTCAATGCGAGCCTCAGCAACTTATAGAGGTCCTAAGCAATTTAATGAGACCCTCATCTCTAAGTAAAATATTAAAAAGTGTGGGGTACGTGACTCGGTAGTTAAGCATCACTGGGTTCAAATCCTCTAAACCTAAAAAAAAAAAAAAAAAAAAAAAAATTAATAGAGGCCACATTTCCAGCTAGAGACAAGAACACAAATGTAAACATTAGGAACCTGAATCTAACCTCACAGCCTCAGGAATATATTTTATAAGTTCAACACCCACTTCCCACTTGACCTGAATAAGAGTTTAACACATGTACAACTGAATTCTATAACCAGCCTCATCGCTACAAGCTAAAGGTCAAAAGCACTCAGAGACCAGACAGGAGTGCTGAAGAACATTTCTGATACCTGATGATACCTGCACCAATTACACAAAGTAGCAAAAAAATGAAAATTCATCATTCCTCATTCTCATGAAAATCATTAGAAAAACCACTGAATCACCAACAACCTCATATAAAAGTCCCTTTCAGGGCTGGGAATATAGCTCAGTTGATAGAGTGTTTGCCTTGCATGCACACTGCCCTGGGTTCAATCCCCAGCACCACCACCAAAAAAAAAAGTCCCTTTCACAACACATAAAAAGTTGAAGTCCTCAGGAACAAATAACACAAAAAATACACAGAGTCAAACTTCAATAAGGGGCACATGTGGTGACTGGAGTGAACACATGCCCTGCATGGGTCAAAAAACCATGAATTTTGAAAACAAGATGTCACAATGAATGTACTTTTAATTAACATCACAAACTTTGGGGGTAAGATAAACTTGTTGGAAAAGATTTTTGAAGAGGCGTGGAGAAGGAGGGCAACCTTATAAAGAGCAGCTGTGATCAGTGGGAACCTGGTGGGAATGCTCTATTTCTGGACCTCACAGTCCTGCTGGCAATAGCAAACAGGCTTTTGGGGGGGGAGTGGAGGGGAGAGTGGTGAGGGCAGTGCTGGGGATGGAACCCAGGGTCACTCTATCATAGAGCAACACTGTTGGCCATTTTTATTTTGAAACAGCATTTTGTAAGTTGCCGAGGCTGGCTTCCAACTTGTGACCCTGCTGCTTAAGCCTTCCCAGTCGCTAGAATTATAGGCAGGGTCCACCAGGCCAGTTGGGTTCTACATCTAAGAACTCATTCTCTCTACCCACTTTTTCCTTATATTTCCTGGGTAGCCTTTTCAGACTCCAGAATGTATAAAGTCTTGGAATGATGGCACTTTGTGTCCACCTGTCCATGGGTTGAGCGTGGAACCAGGGCAGAGGATGCTGGGCTGTGTGTTATAGAACTATGGAATGATCCTAAATACTTCTAAAGTTTGATGTTTTTGGAGCGTGTTCCCTCCTCGCTAGAGCATGATGTGTTGCCAGACCTCATATGTCCCTTCAGACTCCCCATGTGTCAGCTACTGATCTAAACTACTGAGCTTCAGAAAAGATCCCAATTCAAGAGTTTGACAGACACCTTGAGAGCTTAGGTTAAAGCAGGACTACACTGTGTCATGTGAAAGCCCATGACACTTCCCTGAAAGCCTAGAGCCAATGAGTGATAAGGCAAGGCCTCCTCAACTGTGAATTAATCTCAGAAGCCACACCCACTAATACCACCTTCTACCAACTAGCAATTAGAGACCTTACCTGTTACCCTGACTGTCCATCGAGGTGGTCAAGCTGGCTTCTCCAAGAACTGCTCCTGCACAGGAAAACCTCAGCTTCAATGAGACTTTAGTTTTCACAAGGCCTGTTTCCATATTAATTGAACAAGTGGGCTTTAAGAATTTGGAAACCCTACTATGTGGTCAAAGTACTTCATCTACATGGTGTATTCTATGAGGTTTTTTCACATTATTCTCTCCCCTCTGAGCATTGGAAACCTACACAACAATTCTCATTATATTTCAATAAACTCTGACTCAGTAAATCCTCTTCTCGTTTCTGTCATATACAACAACTGGCAGTCAGCAGGATTTCACAATGCATAGAGGTGAAGGGTTGAACAAAGTTCAAATTTTAATTTTAATTTTAATGAAAGAATAGAGAATAGAAATTGCATAGCATTCTTCTTCATTCTCAATATTCTACGGTATTTTCACCTTTGATGTCCTGGGAAGAATTTCTGAAAGTGGCACAAACTATCAGAATTCTGTGCCATTCTCACAAATACTTCTTTCAAATTAGTTGAGTAGCATAAACCTGTTCTCACTATAAATCGAGATATATGCACTACTCAGTACCTTAAATGATGGCATGATTGTTTTGGTTTTTTTTTTGACCAGTAAAAATTTCATTTTGAAATTTGGAAACTATTCTCTATCATAACAAACTAGAAAATTTTTATTTACTTATTTATTGAGGTACCAGGAATTAAACACAGAGTAACTCAATCACTGAGCCACATTCTCAGCCCTACTTTGTGTTTTATTTGGAGATAGAGAGATCCTAAACAATTCAGTGAAACCCTAAGTTGCAGAGGATAGCTTTGAAGTCGTGATCCTCCTGCTTCAGCCTCCTGAGCTGTTGAGATTATTGGCATGCACCCCCACACCCAACAAAACTACCCAAATTTAAATGAATGGTATACATAAAACAATAGGTTAGAAGCCAGGTATGGTGGTATGCACATGGAATCCCAGTGACTTGGGAGTCTGAGGCAGGAGGATCACAAGTTTGAGGCCAGCTAGGAAATTAAGTGAGATCCTGTCTCAAAATTAAATTTAAAATAACTGGGGCTGTAGTTCCATGGTAGGCCACTCATATATCCCCCGTCCAGCAAATTAGGGTATGGACATCTCTACTATATACACCTAGTAAATTAAAGACACACAATTTCAGATCATACAGATGGTTCAACTAGAACCTGTCTATATCTCAGAACAAGGCTTATGTATGCACTTTAGAAGTCTCTTTTTGGGTTTAAGACATCAAGAATACACACTGCCTTTTATGAAAACCCAAACAGTTGAGGGCTGTGAAGGCACTCATCTCACAGGAAAAATTTACATACCCATGGGCTAATGATGAAATCTGCACCTTCTTTACAATCCTACTGCCACTGTCTCTATTGTATGCTTTAATGCCTTGCTTAAATAAACGCTTCAATTGCTTAATATACTCTTAAAACAGAGGCCTCACCCACATCTATAGCAGGCTATAAAATCATTAAAAATATAGACAGCCAGCAGAGCCTTGTAATCCCAATAACATGGAAAGCGGAGGCAAGTGGAATGCATGTTCAAACCCAGCTTCAGCAACTTAGCAAGGCCCTAAGCAACTCACCAAGGCCCTGCCTCTGAATAAAATATAAAATCTGGCTGGAGACAGGATACAGTAGTTAGGTGCCTCTGGTTCAATCTCCAGTACCCAAAACCAACAAACAAAGATATAGATTCAATAGCAACACTCCTTTGAAAACATTACTACCAGCAATGATCACCAATACATCTTATTATACATAAGATTACCACTGATTATCATAAACACTTGAAACGTTTTAATTAAAAAACATGAGAAGGCTGGGGTTGTGGCTCAGTGATAGTGAGCTAGCCTGGCAGGTGTGGGGCACTGGGTTGGATTCTCAACACCATAAATAAATAAATAAATAAATAAATAAAGGCCCATTGACAAATAAAAAATATTAAAAAACAAACAAAAAACATGAAAGCCAGGAACAGTGGTAACCATATGTAATTCCCTCTCAGTCACTGGGGGAATAAGGAGGAAAGAAAGAAACTTAGTGAACAGCCTGGGCAATTTAGGCTTGGAGCCAAAATAAGGAATAAAAACTGCCATGGCCAAGCCAGGCAACATAGTGGAAACCTATAGTCTCGGTGGCCCTGGAAGTTGAGGCAGAAGGACTGACAGTTCAAAGCCAGTTTCACCAATTTAATGAGTCAATAAGGAAAACAGTAAGACCCTGTCTGTATAAAAAATATTTTTAAAAAGGGCTGGGCATGTGTTCAATGCTTAAGCGCCCAGGGGTTCAATGCCCAGTACAAAACAAACAAACAACAACAAAAAACTCAAAGGCTGTAGCTCAGTGGTAAAACTCCCCTGGATTCAATCCCCAGTATCAAACACACACACACACACACACACACACACACACACACGAATGAATGTCCAACCTGTTAATGAGGTACACACCTTTCTAACAACTCTGCAAACTGAGGAAGGAGGAGCCAAAGTTTGAAGCCAGTCTCAGCAACTGAGGGAGACACTGTCTTAAAATCCAAAGCAAAAAGGACTTGAATGTATCTCAGTGACAGAGAATATCTGGGTTCAACCCCTAAATCCCCACCAGGGGTGGGGGAAGGATGTTGGCCCATGAGTGAAGCTCTGAATTCAACTCCCCAGTCCTGCCAAAAATAGAGGACATATATTATCATTCATTAAATTGTTTAAGTGGGCTGGGGTTGTAGCTCAGTGGTAGAGTGCTTGACTAGCATGCTTGAGGCACTGGGTTGGATACTCAGCACCACATAAAAACAATACACAAACAAAATAAAGGTATTGTGCCCATCTTTAATGTAAAAAAAAAAATTAAAGGCATTATTTAAGTTATAAGAATACTAGAAAACACATATCTTTATAACCAATCATAACCACTTAGAGCACAATGGGGAAAAACTTATTAAGGATAGACGCGGAGGTGGTTGGCACCGCCCTGCACATAAACACTAGACATTAAACCCAGGGCCTCCATATAGATTATTCAGCACATAAACATTAAACAATTGTATAGTGTTTATGTGCTCAATATTCACCCTATACCCTCACAACTGTTAAAAATATATAACATCTAAGAATAAACTCTCATGCAAGCTCTACAGTTATAAAACTGCAAAACTTTCCTGATACCTTTTTTTAAAATGATGAAAAACTTCACCCAACTGGAGTCAAAACTCTATTTGAATGAAAATCATAAGGAAAATAATTAAAAGACAAAAGCTTAAACCTGGACGCAGAAGGTACCAGCCTGTACTCCGAGCTGCTAAGAAAGCTGAGACAGGAGGACAACTTGACCATGAACTTTAAAGCTAGTCTAGACAACATAGGAAGACCCTCTTCCAGAAAAAGGAAGAAAGAAAGAAAACAAAAAATAAGAAACATGAAATAACTCTACTCAGGAGGTGAGACAGAAGGATGAAAACTTGCAGGCAAGCTTGCTTCATCCCTTTAGCCCAGGGATGAAGTTCAGTCAGTGGTAGATCACTCCTGGGTCCAATCCCTAGTTCCAGGGAAAAAAAAAAAGAACCAAAAAGCAGTTCACAAAGAACAGGACAGGCTGGCACAGTGACACACATGTGTAATCCCAGCAGAGCTTGGGAGGCTGAGGCAGAAGGAGCACAAATTCAAAATCAGCCTCAGAAATTTAGTGAAGCCTTAAGAATCTCAGCGAGACCCCGTCTCTAAATAAAAATAAAAAACAGGTTGAGGATGTGGCTCAGTGGTAAAACTCCCCTGGGTTCAATCCACAGTATCAAACACACACACACAAACACAACACAATGAATGTACAGCTGATTAAAGAGGTTCACTCCCTTAATTCCAGCAACTCAGCAAAATAAGTTAGGAGCCTTATTTTGAAGTTTGAAGCCAGCCTTGGCAACTGAGGGATACACCATCTTATAATAAAAAGTAAAAAGGGCTTGGGATTTAGTACAGTGGCAAAGAATCTGTGGGTTCAAACCCTAAATCCCCACCAGAAAAAACAAAAAAGTTGGCCGATGAGAGCAGCTCAGAATTTAATCCCCAGTTCTGCCAAAAAGAGAGCATCTACATTATCATTCATTAAATTGTTTAAATCATAAGAACGCTAGAAAACAAATATTTTTATAAACAAGAAGAACACAATGGGGGAAAACTCATTAGGAATAAATGAGGGGTTGAAGGTTTGGGGGGTTGTTGGTGTAGTGCTGCTCATGAACGCTAGACATTGAACCCAGGTCATCCACACGTGCTCAACTTTCACCCTAGACCCTCAGCACAGAAAACAGCAATTGTTAAAAATATATAACACCTAGGAATAAACTATCATGCAAGCTCTACAGTTATAAAACTGAAAAACATTCTTGAAATGATGAAAAACTTCACCCAACTGGAGTCAAACCTCTATTTGGATGAAAATCATAAGAAAACGAAAGACAATCTCCTAAACCTGGACACAGAAGGTACCAGCCTATAGTCCCAGCTGCTCAGAAAGCTGAGACAGGAGGACAACTTGCGCCCCCAACTTTAAGCCTAGCCTGAACAACATAGGAATATACTCTAACAAAAAAAAAGAAATAAAGAAAGAAAGAGCAAGAAAACAAACAGCAACACACATGAAATAACTCTAATCAGGAGGTGAGAACAGGGATGAAAATTTCCAGGATAGCCTGCTTCTAAATAAAAATACAAAGGGCCAGGGTTAAAGCTCAGTGGTAGTTCACTGCTGGGTCCAATCCCTAGTTCCAGAAAAAAACAAAAAAGAAAGAAAGAAAAGAACCATAAAGCAGTTCACAAAGACAGAACAGGCTGGCATAGTGACACACATGTGTAATCCCAGCAGAGCTTGGGGGGCTGAGGCAGAGAGGAGCACAAATTCAATATCAGCCTCAGAAATTTAGTGAACCTTAAGAAACTCAGTGAGACCCTGTCTCTAAATACAAACGAAAAAACTGGCTGAGGATGTGGCTCAGTGGTAAAACTCCCCTGGGTTCAATCCGCAGTATCAAACATACACACACAAACATAACACAATCAATCCAGCTGGTTAAAGAGGTACACTCCTTTAATCCCAGCAACTCAGCAAAATGCGGAAGGAGGAACCAAAGTTTGAAGCCATCCTTGGCAACTGAGGGAGACACCATTTTAAAATAAAAAGTAAACAGGGCTTGGGATTTAGCACAGTGGCAGAGAGACTCTGGGTTCAACCCCTAAATCCCCACCAGAAAAAAAAAAAGTTGGCCAATGAGAGCAGCTCAGAATTTAATCCCCAGTTCCACCAAAAATAGAGCATGTAATATTATGAATCGTTAAATTAAGTCATAAGAATGCTAGAAAACAAATACCTTTATAAACAAGAATAACCAGTTAGAACAATGGGGAAAAATTCATTAGGAATTGAGGAGGGGGTGAGGGGTTGGGGGGTGGTTGGCGTGGCACTGCACGTGAAAGCTGGACAATAAACCCAGGGCCTCCACACGTGCTCAACATTCACCCTAGACCCTTAGCACAGAAAACAGCAATTGTTAAAAATATGTAACACCTAGGAATCAACTCTCATGCAAGCTCTACACTTATAAAACTGCAAAACTTTCTTGAAATGATAAAAAAACTTCACCCAACTGGAGTCAAACCTCTATTTGGATGAAAATCATAAGAAAAAAAAAAAAAAAGACAAACGCCTAAACCTGGACGCAGAAGGTACCATCCAGTAGTTCTAGCTTCTCAGAAAGCCGAGACAGGAGGACAACTTGTGCCCTGAACTTTGTGGCTAATCTAGACAACATAAGAAAACCCTCTTCCAGAAAAAGAAAACAACAACAGCTGTGAAATAACTCTACTCCAGAGTGAGGCAGGAGGTTGAAAAGTTCCAGGGTAGCCTGCCTCTGAATAAAAAATAAAAAAGGCCAGGGGTAAAGCTCAGTGGTAGATCATCCCTGGGTCAAATTCCTAGTTCCAGAATATATATATACCATAAAGCAGTGCACAAACAACAGGATAGGCCCCAATACAAACAAACAAAACATATGTGTACAGTAGTGACACTCCTGTGGAAACATTATTACCAGCACCAATCACCAATACAACTTACTATACATAAGATTACCATTGATTATCATAAACCTAAAAAGGTAAAGTCTTCATTTAGAAAATGTGAGATCCAGGCACAGTGGTGACCTCTTAATCCCCTCTCAGCGACTGAGAGGGAACTAAGGTACTCTGGCAGGAGGAATAAAGTTAGAGAACAGCCTGGGAATTCAAATCTTCTGCCAAAATAAGCAATAAAAATTGTCATGGCTAAACCAGGCAAGGTGGTGCACACCTGTAATCCCAGCGGCTCAGGAGGGGAGGCAGGAGGATTATGAGTTCAAAGCCAGCCTCAGCAATTTAGCAAGTCACTTAGCAACTCAGTGAGACCATGTCTCTAAATAAAATATTTTAAAAGGCTCAGTGCTTAAGCGCCCTGAATTCAATCCTTAACAAAAAAAACACAACAACACAACAACAACAAAAGAACCCGGCATAGCTGTGGCTCAAAGGTGAAACTCCCCTTGGTTGAATCCACAGTATCAAACACACACACACACACACACACACACACACACACACACACACGCATGCGCCGGGCATGCCCACACACAACAGAATGAATGTCCAGCCGGTTACAGAGGTACACTCCTTTAATTTCAATAACTCTGCAAACTGAGGAAGGAGGACTCCCAGTTTGAGGCCAGCAACTGAGGGAGACACTGTCTTAAAAAGTAAAAAGGGGAACTGGGGATGTAGCTCAGCAGTAGCGCGCTTGCCTAGCATGTGCGAGGCACTGAGTTCCATCCTCAGCACCACATAAAAATAAAACAAAATTGGGCTGGGGATGTGGCTCAAGCGGTAGCGCGCTCGCCTGGCATGCGTGAGGCCCGGGTTCGATACTCAGCACCACATACAAACAAGGATGTTGTGTCCCCCGAAAACTAAAAAATAAATATTAAAATTCTCTCTCTCTCTCTCCCTCTCTCACTCTCTCTTTAAAAAAATAAAAATAAAAATAAAACAAAATAAAGGCAGTGGGTCCAACTACCAAAAAAAAAAAAAAATAGTTAAAAGGGCTTGGGATGTATCTCAGTAGCAAAAAAATATCTGGGTTCAACCTGTAAATCGACACCAGAAAAAAAAAAAAAAAAGAAAAAACTAGCCCGTGAGTGCAGCTCTGAATTTAATCCCCAGTTCCACCAAAATCAGAGCATGTATATTATCAATCATTAAATTGTTTAAGTCATAAGAATGCTAGAAAACAAATATCTTTTTAAACAACAATAACCAGTTAGAACACAATGGGGAAAAACTCAATAGAAATAAATGAGGGTTGGAGGGTTGGGGGGTGGTTGGTGTGGGGCTTGAACTCTAGACATTAAACCCAGGGCCTCCACACGTGCTCAACTTTCACCTTATACCCTCAGCACAGAAAACAGCAATTGTTAAAAATATATAACACCTAGGAATAAACTCTCATGCAAGCTCTACACTTATAAAACTGCAAAACATTCCTGAAATGATGAAAAACTTCACCCAATTGGAGTCAAACTTCTATTTGGATAAAAATCTTAAGAAAACCAAAAGACAAACGCCTAAACCTGGATGCGGGAGGTACCAGCCTGTAGTCCCAGCTGCTCAGAAAGCTGAGACAAAAGGACAACTTGCATCCCGAACTTTAAGGCAGGCCTGGACAACATAGGAAGACCCTTTTCCAGAAAAAAACAAACTAACAAACAGTAACAACAAATATGAAATAACTCTACTCCGCATGTGAGGCAGTAGGATGAAAAGTTCCAACTGAGCCTGCCTCTAAATAAAAAATTTAAAAAGGCCAGGGATGAAGCTCACTGGTCGAACACCTCTAGGTCTAATTCCTAGTTCTGAGAAAAAAAAAAAAAAAGACCAATAAAGCAATTAACAAAGAAAAGACAAGCTGGGCAAGGTGGCACACACTCCGGTATAATCTCAGCAGAGCTCAGGAGGTTGAGGCAGGAGTGCAAATTCAAATCCTGTCTCAGCAATTTAGCAAGGCCCTAAGTAACTTAGGCAGACCCTTCTAAATAAAATATAAAAAACCGGCTGGAAAAGTGGTTCAGTAGTTAATCTCCCTGAGGTTCAATCCCTGGGCCTCCCAAAAATATAAAATAGAAAAAGACCAAAATGTTCCACCACCCAGGTGCTGAACAAAATGCAAAGGAAGTCTACCTACTGAACCGGCAGAAATGCAAGGACTCACAACCCTGTTTCTGGACCTTGGATACTGACCCAGTGATTCCACTTCCGCAAACTCATTTTGAAGAGTTAGGGCCAATTCAACAAGTATATTCCACAAACTCGCTTAAATAAGGGCAAATAAGGTGGGCGAACTAGCGCACGACAATGAGCCCAAGTATTCAGGAGCGAGAGCCTAGAGGATACCAATTTTAGGCCAATCTCAAGCAAGTTAGTGAGACCCAGTTGACTCAGAATAAAAAGTAAAATAAATAACAGAAATGGACTAAGGGGCTGGGGATGTGGCTCAGTGGTAGAGCTGTGAGACGCGGAGTTGAATTCTCAGCACCATATATAAACAAATAAAATAAGGTTCATTGACAACTAAAAATATATTTTTTAAAAACTGGGCTGGAGATGTAGCTCAGCGATAAAGTAGTCCCAGGCTCAATCCCCATTAGCAAAAATAGTTTAAACAAACAATGGCAGACTACTACGAGGAAATATCCATGCATTGGCTCATTCAGGCTTCTAAAACAAGACCCCATTGCATCTCTGTCTTACAAACAACCGTTTATTTCTTACCTTTTTGCAGGGGTAGAAGTTGGAGACTGAAGACTGCTTCCAAATTGCTTAAGACACCTTCCTGTAGGCTCCTCACAAAACAAGGGAATCACTTCGTGACCTCCTTTATATAGCTACATCAAAATGGGGGGGGGTGGACTCCACCCTCAGGGTCGAAGGATCCTCCCCCTAAGAGATAAGTTTCAGCACCCTAATGGTACACTTCTGGCGCCACCACTCCCTCAATAGGGTGGGGTAAATTAGAGTGCATCCAAACAAAATATCACTCAGCCTTTGGGAAATTATTTAGACCATGAGGCAAACCAACTTTTCATGTTTTGAGACAACAAAGGAAACCCAAACACCCCCCGTGTGACAATAATAATGAATTGCTATTGTTAGACTTCAGTATTTATGAAAACCTAGCTTTGATAGATACTCAATAGAACATTTAATGCAATGGTTTTGCTAGCCATGCATGGAGAACTCTTGAAGAGGGGCAAAGTGGCAAAAGCACAATCTTTCAACTTTTGTGAATATCAAAAATGCTCCAGGGCTAGGATTGTGGTTCAGTGGAAAAGCGCTCCCATTTGCGCTTATGGGGCACTGGGTTCCATCCTCCAGCACCACATAGAAATGAATAAATAAAATAAAGTTACTATGTCCATCATAACTGAAAAGAAAGAAAGAAAGAAAGAAGATGCTCCACAAATATTTTTTAAGTTATTCGTGTTTCCACTTACTGACATGAAAAACCTTAAGACTGTCACCTATAGTACCAGGGAAAGAGCCAGGTATAATAGCACACACGTGTAATCCCCTTGGCTCAGTAGGCTGAGGCTGGAGGAGTGCAAATTCAAAGCTAGCCTCAGCAACATAGTGAGCTCCTAAGCAACTTTGCAAGGACCTGTCTCTAAATAAATATTTTAAAAATGGGTTGTGGGGGCTGGAGATGTGGCTCAAGTGGTAGCACGCTTGTCTAGCATGTGTGAGGCACTGGGTTCGATTCTCAGCACCACATAAAAACAAAATAAAGATATTGTGTCCACCTAAAATTTAAAAAATAAATATTTTTAAAAAATGGGCTGGGGATGTGGCTCAGTGGTTAAGTGCCCCTGGGTTTAGTTCCTGGTGCCAATAAATAAATAAATAAGAATCAAAATTTTAAAACACCAGGGAACAAAATGTGAATTTATTCAGGTAAATTTATGTATTATATGTACATGTTAAACACAAATGCAGGGTGATAACCTCAAATTAACTATGAAAATATTAATACTGGAGTCACATTAGACTATGATTTTCACAACTATTTCCTAATGAGACCTTTCTACATCACTTGAATTTTAAAATAAACCCTTTGTTTTCACAATTTAGTAAAATAAAATTATTTCATTTTCTAAATGATACAGACGCATAAACATTAAGAAGATCTACTAAGGTGCTAGGGGCATAGCTCAGTGGTAGGGTGCTTGCCTAAGAGTATGAGGCATATTTGATTCCCAATACCAAAAGCAAGGGGCCAACAAGGAGGAGATTAAATCTGTAGACCTAAGGTCAGTTGAGGGTCACCCACAGAAAAATCCAGAAACAGCAAGGGGCAATAGAAGCAGATACCTTACACAGACAGTGGGCAGAGGAGGACAGTTCAGAGAACCACAGACCAATTAGAGTCAGGAGCGGTAGGGAGGGGCTGAGTGAGCACCAAAGAATTCTGATTCTTCTTTGCAGGACAAAAAAGACAAAGGAAAGAAAGAGCAGGCTGCATTTAAATTTAGCAACAAGACCTGGAGGACCTAAAGAGCGTGCTCAGCCTAGTATAGTATGCAAAAACGTAAATTCCCAAAGGTGCCACCCAGTCATATAGGAGGTGAAGCACAGGTCACAATCTAGGGGGAGAGGGGATGTTCCCAGAACAGCCAGAACACCCACACGTTTTCTAATAAGACCACAGCTCAGTCCCCGAGGCATAAGGATAGTTTCCATCCCTTTGCACCAAGAGATCAACCTGATGCTAAAATTTTAAAATTAGAAACCCTCCACTCCACTGAAGAACTGCATGATGCACGTACCACCACCCTTGTGTTCACAAGGAAATGAAAGGCCAGGAGTTTGTGCTAGATTCAGCATCTCTCTCCACACTGGACTTTAAAGCCCTTCTTGGAAGGTCACCCACAGGCCAAGAGTAGAGGCTCAAGTTTGGAAGTCAATCAATAGGGGAGCAGAGGGAGGAGGATTGAGAATTCAATGCCAGTCTCAGCAACTTATGAGGCCCTTAGCAACTTGGTGAGACACTATCTCTAATTAAAAAATTAAAAAATGGACTGGGAATATGGCTCAGTGGTTTTGTGCCCCTGGGCTTATTTCCTGGTGCCAATAAATAAATAAATAAGAATCAAAATTTTAAAATACCAGGGAACAAAATGTGAGTTCATTTAGGTAAATTTATGTATTATATGTACATGTTAAACACAAATCCAGGGTGATATCCTCAAATTAACTATGAAAATATTAATACTGGAGTCACATTAGACTATGATTTTCACAACTATTTCCCAATGAGACCTTACTACATCACTTGAATTTTAAAATAAACCCTTTGTTTTCACAATTTAGTAAAATAAAATTATTTCATTTTCCCAATGATACAGAGGCACAAACATTAAGAAGATCTACTAAGGTGCTAGGGGCATAGCTCAGTGGTAGGGTGCTTGTCTAGGAGTATGAGGGATATTTGATTCCCAATACCTAAAAGCAAGGGGCCAACAAGGAGGAAATTAAATCTGTAGACCTAAGGTCAGTTGAGGGTCACCCACAGAAAAATCCAGAAACAGCAAGGGGCAATAGAAGCAGATACCTTACACAGACAGTGGGCAGAGGAGGACAGTTCAGAGAACCACAGACCAATCAGAGTCAGGAGAGGTAGGGAGGGGCTGAGTGGGCAACCAATGAATTCTGATTCCTTTGCAGGACAAAAATGACCAGGGAAAGAAAGAGCAGGCTGCATTTAAATTTAGCAACAAGACCTGGAGGACCTAAAGAGAGTGCTCAGCACGTGTACTATGCAAAAATGTAAATTTCCAAAGGCGCCACCCAGTTGTACAGGAGTTGAAGCTCAGGTCACAATCTAGGGGGAGAGGGGATGTTCCCAGAACAGCCAGAATACCCACATGTTTTCTAATAAGACAGCTCAGACCCTGAGACATAAGGATAGTTTTCATCTCTGAATATGCAATCCTCCTGCCTCAGCCTCTGGAGTGGCTGGAATTACAGTAATGCTAAACACTGAAGATGAATGAAGGCAGACTGGTATCTGCCTTCATGTCAAAATGATCTCCACATTAACCATTACTTATCCCTTTCCACCACTCCCTCAAATGTAGCTCCAAAGGGAGTCACCTTTCCATCTGTTAAAGTTAAAACTGCCTGAAGAAATCATTACATTAAGGTAGCCTCCCGGAGATCTGGAAGAGCTCCACTAACCCATGTCTACAAACCAGGAGCTCAAAGCTCTTTGTAAATGCAAAACTCCAGAGATTGCTTAAGCATGATAATCCCTGCCCTCTACTCAAGCTGCATGTGTGTTGGGGAAGAGCAAGAGGGTACATTCAGGGTATCCCGAAACCAGGGAGAAAAGATTCTTAGTAATCCAGAGCCAACTCATCTCTTAGGCTACTTCTTTGGAGAATATAAAGGCTTTTTTGGAGGGGAGGAGGGATAGCACAGCCAGAGATACCAAAGTCAGCTGGGTAGAGGTCGAAATAGCTCTGGAAACTTCCTTTCCCTGGTTTCCTTAGTTAGATTTCTGATTAATTTCTTGTTTATTCGCCCTTTCAGAACTGCCTACTATGTCTTCAGAAATCCATGTACTCAGGGGGAAAGTCAAGCCCATTAAATAAGAAGTTGAGGAGAATAATGTACATGTGAGTAGTCCTAAAGGTCAGGAGGATAAATAGGTGCAGCAGTCTATGGACATGGGGCCTGGTGCTTCTTGATGGTACAGAACCAACAGAAGACTCACCAGGAGTTCAACCATGTAGAGGAGCTTCTGAGATCCCAAGACTCAAGGACAGTTCAGTGGACCCCTGATGCCGGTGAAAACTAGGACTTGGGGTGTAACTCAGTGGTAGGTAGAGTCTAGCATGGGCGATGCCCTGAGTTCTACCCAACCATCGGGGTGGCTGGTGACACACACATACAAATTTTGATTATTGCCTTCCGTTCTCCAAGACAGGCAAGAATTCAATTCAAACTGATGCCCTAAGTGAACCAGATTCTGTTTCTTAGATTTGTTGTTGTTTCTGTGTGAGTGTGTGTGTGTGTGTGTGTGTGTGTGTGTGTGTGTAGTACTGGGGATTCCACCCGGGCCTTGTGCATGCTAGGCAAATGTTCTGTCACTGAGCTATACCTACCCAGCCCATCTTTTCCTATATCAAGCGAGGGTCTTGCCAAGTTGCCCAGGATGGCCTTGAAGTGCCTGATCCCACTGTCTCAGCCTCTAGAGTAACTAGGATTACAGACAACAGGGCCCAGCCAGATTCTGCTTTAATTTTAGGTGTTGATGCTGTTACTGACAGTCAGCTAGATAACCCGCCTGGCCAGCAACCCTGTAGGCAAAACTCAGCTGCCCCAATGCATAAGAAACAAGGAAGCAAGGAAATACAAATTTTATGCCTGTTGACCAAACTGGGAAGAAGCAGCTAGATTGTTTCTCTACAGGCCTTAAAGAAACTGGTTACAACTTATAGAAATAAAAGACAGGTGGGTTGGGGATGTGGCTCAAGTGGGACTGCACTTGCCTGGCATGTGTAGGACACTGGGTTCAATCCTCAGCACCACATTAAAAAAAATGAAGTAAAGATATTGTGTCCACCTAAAATTATGAAATAATTATATTTTTAAAAAGAAATAAAAGACAGGAGATATATGTGTACAGATGTAGCTTGGCTATGAAGCCAGAGAATGTGAATTTCAGCTTCCTTGGCAAGAGCTTGGTCAGGACTTGCTCTTAATTTCAAAGGGGATCTGTTTCAATGCTGTCTATACATTTGAATTTAATAGATCCTCATTCTGATCAATTTTAACCATGTCTCTATGAGCACTTTTCTCAACTAAGCCTCAATTTCCATAGCCCAGTTTAGAAAGAATTTTCGTACCCTGGATTTTTATCACTCTCAGTATTTAATCAAATTCTGCACTCTCCCCACCCTTAATGTCTCATCACCCTAGCTTGCCTTCAGCAAGAATCCTGCTTTTTTTTTTTTTTTTTTTTTTTTGATACTGAGGATTAAACCCAGGGGCACTTAACCATGGAATCACATTCCTAGTCCCTCCACTTTTTTTTAAATTTTTATTTTTTAGTTGTAGATGGACACAATATCTTTATTTATTTATTTATTTTAAATATTTATTTTCTTATTTTTTATTTTTTAAATATTTAATTTTTTTAGTTGTAGTGAACGAAATGTCTTTATTTCATTTTTATTTGGTGCTGAGGTTTGAACCCAGTGCCTCACTTGTGCTAGGTGAGCACTCTACCACTGAGCCACACCCCAGCCCCTTTATTTATTTTTATGTGGTGCTGAGGATCAAACTCAGTGCCTTGCATGTATGAGGCAAGCCCTCTCCTGTTTTGCTGTAGCCCCAGCCTGCCCAGCCCTTTTTTAATTTTAAATTTTGAAACAGTGTCTTGATAAATTGCTCAGGTCCTGCCTAAATTGCTGGAGGTGGTCTCAAACTTGTGATCCTCCTGTCTCAGCTTTCCTAGTCATTGGGAATACAGGCATGTGCCACTGGGATTACAAAAATGTGCCACAGGGCCTGGCACAAGTAGGATTTTTTTTTTTATATATAGAGAGAGAAAACTCTAGAGAGAAAATTTTTTAAAGAGAGAGAAGAGAGAGATTTTTTTTTTACAGAGAGAGAAAGAGAGAAAATTTTTTAAAGAGAGAGATGAGAGAGAATTTTTTAATATTTATTTTTTAGTTTTCGGTGGACACACATTTTATTTTATTTTTATGTGGTGCTGAGGATCAAACCCAGCGCCCAGTGCATGCCAGGCGAGCGTGCTACCTGCTTGAGTCACATCCCCAGCTCAAGAAATTTTTTAATGGAACGATTTTTGTAGCAAATCTATAAGAAGAGAAAGTAGGCGGGCCTAGTGGCACATGCCTATAATCTCAGTGACTTGGGAAGTTGAGACAGGAGGATTACAAGATCAAGACCAGCCTCAGCATCTTAGCAAAGCCTTAAGCAACTTAAAGTTGCAGTCTCAGAATAAAAAATCAAAAAGGCATGGAATGTAGTTCAGTGGTAAAGACCCTGGGTTAAGTCCTCAGTACAAACAAACAAATAAACAAGAAAAGATAAGGAATGAGCCCTCAGTTTTCTTACAGTTTTTTAAAAATGTTTTCAGTTATAGATGGACACAATACCATTTATTTATTTATTTATTTACTTATATTTATGTGGTGCTGAGGATTAACCCAGTTCCTCACACATGCTAGGCAAGTGCTCTACGTTGAGCTACAACCCCAGCCCTTATATTTTTTGACCTAACAATTTTTTAACCTTTCTAGAATAATTCCATATGTAATTTTTTATTGCAAGTCAAATTTCTAACTTAAAATATAATTTAGGTTACATGAGTGATGTAGACATTTTATGAAAACATCTATTATGTAAAAAAAACTTTAATAATCAATATGTACACATTAATGCCTTGTGCATCACCCTCAGTTTATGGTTTAAGATGGTGGTGATGATGATGATGATGATGACGACGATGATTTCTAAGTTTTTTGTTATTTTAGAATGGCTTATAAAGTGCTTTGTATTTGGTCATTCTATTAACTTGAGAGCAAGTAGAAATTCTTCTTTTTCTTTTTTTTTTTTTGATACTGAGGATTAAATGGTAAGGATGATAATGTTGAAGCCTGATTTAGTTAAGAGCATGCTCTGTGGCCAGGCATACAGGTTGGTGCTTTCCTATGGTCCCAACTACTATGGAGGCTGAGTTTAAGACCAGACTGGGAAACTTAGAGAGCTTCTGTTTCAAAATTTAAAGAGCCTGGAGGTGGAGCTGGGGATGCGGCTCAAGCAGTAGCGTGCTCGCCTGGCATGCGTGCGGCCCGGGTTCCATCCTCAGCACCACATACCAACAAAGATGTTGTGTCCGCAGATAACTAAAAAATAAATAAATAAATAAATAAATAAATAAATATAAAAAGAAAAAAAAAAAGCGCCTGGAGGTGTAGCTCAATGGTACAGTGTTCCTGTGTTCAATCCCCAGTGCCAGGCAGGCTGTGGGGAAAGAACAGTTGGTGGAAGTGGATTAATTGAATTTGAATTCCTGGCTCCTACTCTTACTGACTGTGTGGTCTCAAGGAAGTTACTTAATCTCTGGACTTTAATTTCCTTATCTATGAGAGGTCATGATGATCATGATCATGATAATAATAATATCTATCCCATAGGATATTTATGAGGATCAAATGAATTAATATCTGCACCATTTTAAAATAGTGTCTAGCACTCAAATTCTTGGTGAATTGGAATAGTGCCTAGCATATAGAATGCACAAAGTAACTATTTATTAAACAAAGCAATGATAATTAATATTCGCTGCAAACTTACTGTGTGCCTGTTTCCAAATTTAGTACTTTGAACACATTATTGCTTTTCATTCTCCCAGAATCCTATATGAAGGATAGAGATTCAGGTTACAGATGAGGAAACCTGAAACCCAGAGTGCTTAAGTAATTTGTCCAAAGTGGCACAGCTAGTGTGTAGCAGAATTGAGGCTGAGTTAGCCTATCTCTATCTAGAAGTTATATTAATATCCACTGCATGTCCTTGTTGCGTTTAAACCATTCTACTATTGATCAAGTTGATTCTGTACAATTTGGGATCCTCTACAACCTCAGTGAGCTACATAAATATTCAACTTTGTCATTCTCTTCTAACTTTTTTGTAAACTATTCAGATAAATCTTAATTTATTCATATCTTTTTGATATCAAAATATACACAATTTTTGAGACAGTTTCTCCCAATGCTGTCCAGGCTGTCCTCAAATTTATAATCCTCCTACCTCAGCTCTCTATGTAGATGGGATTTCAGACATGTGCCACTATCCCTGGCTAGAGATATATTTAATGCCAAACAAAATAACATGGCTATCTTTAATAAGCATATAAGGATAGTAAAGATGGTTTTAGGCTCACAAATATTCTCTCTCTGCTAATAGGAGATTACTTGGATTATTTAATCTATTACTTTGGTGACTAAATATTTTGTTTGACCTCAGGTTGAATCCTTCTGAAGTACAGCAAGGCCAAAGGTAGCAGGAATTGAACCCAAGGGTGCTTAACCACTAACCATATCCATAGCCACTCCCAGCATTTTTTTTTTTTTTTTTGTATCAGGGATTGAATTCAGGGGCGCTCAATCACTGAGCCATATCTCCAGCTCTATTTTGTACTTTATTTGGAGACAAGGACTCACTGAGTTGCTTAGTGACTCACCATTACTGAGGCTGGCTTTGAACTGATGATCCTCCTGTCTCAGCCTCCCAATCTGCTGGGATTAGAGGCATGTGCTACCTTGTTGGCCCTCACAGACCTTTTTATGTTATTATATTTTTAATATTTTTAGATGTTGATGAACCCTTATTTTATTCATTTATTTATATGCAGTGCTGAGAATCAAACCCAGTGCCTCACACATGCTAGGCAAGTGCTCTGCCACTGAGCCGAAACCCCATCCCCTTTTTATGTTATTTTGAGCAAAGTTTTCCTAATTGATGAGGGCTTTGCTAAGTTGCTAAGGCTGATCTTAAACTTGCAATCTTCCTATCTTAGCCTCTTGAGTAACTGGGATGGCAGGTCTGTGCCATCACACCTGGGAAAGTCCATATATTTCAACAAACACTAGGATCGGAATGAGGTGCTTGAAACATCAAAAAGGTAAACATACAGTCATGGATTTAATACTTTGAATATTTTTCTTTTCTAAGGATTGAACCCAACACCTTGTGCATACTAGGCAAGTACTCTACCAATGAACTATACCCCTAGCTCAGTTTTAAATAATTTTCATTTCCTTTCCTATATTTGTAAATTATTTATTTATGTATTTATTTATTTATCTTAATGCCTTCATTTATCTTTATGTGGTGCTGAGGATCAAATCCAGGACCTCACACATGTTAGGTGAGCATTCTATCACTGAACCACAATTCTAGCCCTGTAAATATTTTTAATTGTTGCAAGAGATGTTTCAAAAAATATTGCTCCATTTCAGGGAGAACAGGACAGGATAAAAGAAGTCTCCTACAGAATCAAGGTGCATTCATTTACCAACTCTCTCCCAATTAGAGGTGTTGGATGAGCCCTTATTCCTGCTCCACTGGGACCCAGTCCAGACCCATCAGTCATTTTCTCCACTTGGGGTTCATAACGTGTGTAGTATTGCATGCTTTGGGTATTGTAAGGATGGCCTTAGGCCTTAGCCTTAACAACCCCATCTTATTTATCTATTTTTTTAAAGATTTATTTTTTTGTTGTAGTTGGACACAATACCTTCATTTTATTTTTTTTATTTTTATATGGTGCTGAGAATTGAACCCAGGGCCTCACACATGCGAGGCAAGTGCTCTACCACGGGGCTACAACCCCAACCCCAGCAACCCCATTTTAAAACTCCACTTTCAAACCTGCAGCCCCACCAGGCACACCTACAGAGTCCTCCAATATGATCATCAGGCATTGACCTGACATAAACAAGTCACTTCTTCCCAACCTGAAAAACTCAGAGTGAGGTCTGTGTCATGTTGCCCTCACCCCATAAGGGTAAGAGGCAAGAATATCAGGGTGGGGACCACCTGATGCTTTAACCATCTGATGCTTTAACCTCAGGGCAAATGACATCACTGAAAAATATGATAGTGTTGTAGGGACAAATGAGGCAAGGCACCCAAGATAGCAGGAAACAGTTTTATTTGGCTGCAGCCAGGTTCAGGGGTCACAGCTTTTGCTATAATCAATTAATCCCCTGAACCCTGAATTCAGGGAGTTTCAGAGTTTTATACCCAACATGTAAGGGGAGGGGTTCAGAAGTTCACAGTCTGCAGAAGTTCCCATAAAAGCAGCTTTTTTGTTGTTGTTGTTCTGGGCAAGTTAACCCTTCAAGGACAACACCTGAGAAAGGGAGAGCTTCTTCTCCCCTTTCTTTCCTCCCCCTGCCAGCTGTTACCATGGAGCCCATTTGTAACTTATCTTAAAAATGTAGACATCTCTGTGAAGCTCAGCTCAATTCCCCCCTTTAATGATGCTCCTCATAATTTAATCCTTTAAATTTAAGAGCACCATTACCATTATCTTGGCTTAAAGCCTTATACAATATCAAAACCTTAGTTGTTGTCATCCTTTCAACAGCAGCTTCTTTAGTGGACCCAATAGTTTTAACGTACAGTGGAGCCAAACATGGGAACAATGAACAGGTTAAAAGCAGAATACCCATTACACCAGTTAAGATTTTAAATCTACCACGAGTTGAAATCCATCTCCCAAAAGCATGTTTGGAACCCAAACTTTAATGCCCTTCTAGGTATGCACTAGCACATGTGCTAGTTCTCTTGTGTTGTTGGCTATATTCTTAACTATTTGTCTATTGTCATTCATTTGGATGCAACAGTCTGAGCTGTTGAACCCACCACATATATTTTTTCCTCAGCCAGTAGGTAATCTAGTGCCAAGCGGTTTTGATAGTTAGCCACTCACATTTGGTTTGTTGTGTGGCCAGGAGGTCAAAGGATGTGGCAGTCTCATTAATAATAATTTCTAGTACAGCTTGTAAGTGAATAATTCTGTTTAACATGTAAGTAGGAGTTTTATAGCTCCAACTGCCATTTTGTGCCCAGGTAGCAGGACCATAAGTGGCAAATATCCTCTGGGATAGCCAGTTACCTTCACCCCAAGATTGGTCACCTCCTACATCAAGTTTCTTTCCAATGGATCTCTTTTTCCTTTCCAAACAGTCATCCATCTATAGCATTCCTCTGGTGGGACAGGTCCTAAATATATTTTACCACCTCTTAGTTATAGTGCATTGTCTTGATTTTTTTCACATGATCTCCATGGTTGGAATAAAAGTAGGGCAAAATCCCTTAGGGTTATCAAAGAAAACCAAACTAAATAATAGACTAACATTTTGGTTATCATAGGTTAAACAGCATAAATTAAGAAAGCCAAACTAATAACACCAAACAAATCCTAGAAAACTTATGTAAGCAAGATAAAAAAAGTATAAGTGCAATTTTGTTACCCAGAGTCCAGTCAGTAGGAGTTACTCTTATCAAACCAGTAGCAAAAATCAAACAGTAAATTATGAATATATCTAGAAGCAAGGGGTGGCCATGCATTACAGTGTAAGAACTATCTCAGAGGTTGAAAGAATTCATTAGTCTTGGTGGGAAGTCTATCTTTCACCGGGCATTGATCAGCCAGTCCCTCCTGTGTGGCTGAAACAGAGCCATAGTCTCCTCAAGCTTCAGCCGTGCGAAGACCAGTCAGCTTTTGGATTGACTGGAGCAGGACTGTTGTCCTTCTGATCCTCAAGCTTCTCCAGTGCTCCTTTTTCTTCGGGATGGTCAGCTTCAAGGGCATAGCAGCATCTGGAGAGCACTCCCAGTCCTCAGCTGCAGGAGTGAGTCTGATGTAGTGAATCCAGGGACCTATCTCTGCAAACTTTACTGCAGTTAGGATGGATAAAATAATAGTAAAAGAACCTTCCAAAGAAGTTCAGGGGTTGAATATTTCATTCTTTGACCCAGACTGAATCTCCAGGCTTGGAGAAGTGTGCACCAGGGTCAAACTTACTGGCAATCTTTCTCTAACCCATTGGTTGAGAACCTGTGATGTTTTTCCTAAGGCCTAAAGTTGTCAACTCAGGGTTAATTTTTCTATCTCTCTTAAGTATCCCAGTAGTCCCCTAATAATTGGGGGGGCCTCCCGTTTATTATCTCAAAAAAAAAAAAAAAAAAGAATTCAGTCCTCCTAGTGGGAGTGGATCTAATCCTCAGCAGTGTAATAGGGAGAAGTTCATCACAATGTGAGTCTCCTGACACAGCTTACCCAATTAATTGAGCCTTAAAGCCCTGTTCATCCTTTGAACTTTACCAGAACTCTTCAGCCTATAGACAGTATGTAACTTCCACCTAATGTTTACACTCTTGGTCAGTAATCATATCACCTTTGCCCAAAAGCTGGCCCATTGTCTGAG
Source organism: Callospermophilus lateralis (assembly GCF_048772815.1). Lineage (NCBI taxonomy): Eukaryota > Metazoa > Chordata > Mammalia > Rodentia > Sciuridae > Callospermophilus > Callospermophilus lateralis. The sequence goes on along the minus strand of NC_135313.1, from coordinate 34,137,680 downwards.
CCAATAATTATTGGGACACCAAATCTGGGAATCATTTCCCAGATAAGCATCCTAGTATCTCCCTAGCCTTTTTAGTGCATTCTGTTAGGCTTCTACCCAGTCTCAGTGGGAACACACAAAAACCAAAAGTTACTTATAGCTCCATGAGCGTGGTAGTTCAGTGAAGTTTACTTCCAAGTCTTCAAAAGGTGCTCCTCCTATAGTTTGGATTCCTCTGGGAGCTCTGGCCCCTGACAAGGATTGTTGTGAGCACAAACCTCACATTGTTTGCAGATCATCCAGGTGTTGCTTGAGAGCTGGGGGACATAGAAATGTTGACTCAGAACTGTCTCAAGTGCTGTATGTCCAACATGCTTTCCTGCAAAACTGTGTGATAAAGGCTGGGGCTAGAATCTCCAGGATGGCTATGCAGGCCATCAGAAAATCTCCACCATCCACCTGGGAGAAAATTTTCTTTTTCAGTCTTAAAACATTTACGTTCATGTTGGGAGTATGTTGGCTCCCATTCTGTTAGATAGTCGACCAGGCAGAAGGGCAGCATTTAAACCTGGGACTGGATTTTCTTCCTGTTTCTTGCAGACAACTAACCTGGCCTCTCTGTCATCCTTGAGAAACCACAGTGTTTCCCTTTCGATGACCTTGGCAATATATAATCACAATCTTCCTGGGAGCCCACAGTGCATCCAAAAGTTTAAGAATTTCTTGCCCATCCATCATGCCCCTTTTTTTCCTCCTGAATTAATGAGTCCCTTCTTGTTACATAAGGCCCTATGAACATGAAGGGTATCGAACGCATATTTTGAGTCTGTAAATATCCACACAGACTCCTGCTGTCAACTGAGGTGCTCGAATCAAAGTAATAAGTTTTACTTTTTGTGCTGAAGTTCCCTGAGGCCGAGGTTCTACCTCGACAGTAGAGTCCAGAGTGACCATTGCATATGCATCAAAACATACCTCATCTTTTATAAAACTACTTCCATCTGTGAAGTACTCTGCATCAGCGTCCTTGAGAGGCTGGTCTGTTAGGTCTGGTCTGCTGGAGAACACTTCATCCATAACCTCAACACATTTGTGATCAGGTTTTCCAGGTCCAGTGGGCAGCAAAGTTGCTGGGTTTAGAGTTCTGACGACCCGAATGTGGATATATGGGTTTTCACATAACATGCCCTGATATTTGACCATTCTTTCATTACTTAACCAATAGTGTCCTTTATATTTTAACAATGTCAAAATTGAATGAGGAACTCTGACAACCAGTTCTTGTCCCATGGTCAGTTTATCAGCTTCCAACACCAGAAGAGCTGTGACTGCAAGGGCCCATAAACAAGGTGGCCAGCCCTGGGCTACAGAGTCCAGCTGTTTGGACAAATAGGCCACTGGACAGTGCCATGTCCCCAGCATCTGAGTCAAAACTCCCACAGCCACTCCAGACTGATCAGGGACATACAGAAAGAAAGGCTTTGTGAGGTCAGGGAGCCCCAATCCAGGTGCACTGGTGAGTGCTTGTTTAATGTCCTCAAAGGCCTTTTGCTTAGTTAGCCCCCACATCAGAGGATCTCGTTCTCCCCTCTTTGTGGCTTCATAGAGGGGTTTTGTCATAACTGAAAGTTGGGGATCCATATATGGCTGAACCCAGTAGCCCCCAAGAATTCTCTAGTCTGATGGCAGGTTGAAGGGACTGGAATTGAGCAGATCTCCTGTTTCTTTTGAGGCCCAGTTGCTATGTCTGTTCTGTTGCTGAGTCAGATGGTAACCAAAGCATTTGGCCTTTTTCTTGATAGACATGGGCTTTTAAGTCAAAGTCCAGTGCTGTCCCAAGAATGGTGTATTCAAGCCCCTGGGAGGAACTGTCATTTAGGGAAGGGAGGCCTACATAGAGCCTATGGCGCTTTAAGATGCAGGAATTTTTTTGTTATCACCTAGTGCAGGATCTTGGCTGCTAGGATTCTCCAACTCTTAATTCTAATGTAAATCTTAGCAGAGACTGATGACCTGGGACACCATTTCATAGGACAGAGGGGCCTTAGGCAAATGTGAGGCTGAGAGAAATGTTCAGGCTATGGAGGGTGCAAGAGGGAGATGCTGGAGAAGCGGGAGGCTTACCTCGGCTCTGTTTGTCTGCAGATGCGCTCGGCTTAGGCTAGGGCTCAGGTCTGGCTCCGATTCCAGCTAACTCTTGGGCACAGTGTGTTTTTTTCTCTGTTTTTTCTTTTCTTTTAGATTTTCTATGAGGGCTTCTTGACATCTCTTTATTTTTAGACCTTCTTCTTTGTTGGGGCTCCATCCTAGGTCTGGATAATGGGCTGCGTCAGATCAGTTGTGGTCCATGGTTTCTCCATGTAGGCGGAAGTATGATTTTTCCAGCTTATGAGCTCAATGGTGGTGAAAGGCTGGCACACAAAACCACCTTGCCTCCCTCAGGTATTTCCATCTTGTCAATATGGGCAGGTCCTTTAGTCCCTTGCAGGGGCATCTGGAGAGTTCTCATCTGAGTTGTGGCTCTAATCTTGGGACAAATCTCCCACCTGAATCTTCGGAGGCGAAAGAGTCTTTGGTCCTAGGAAACCTTTGGCTCTGAGTGAAGTGGCACCCCCTTTCTCCCCAGAAAAGCCCTCTTCACCATGGCTGATTTTAGGACTGTCAGAAAAAGAGTCCATTGTAGATAAACTTCCTATTTTCATGTCACCCTGTTTACTTGGCCACTGGCAGAGAAGATACGAGCACTCCAGGTACTGGACACCCCCTTACTAGTTTTTCACAAACGTATCTAGTATAGTACTTTGAAAAAATGTGCAAACAAGGCCTCTGGCCTTGAGCTGAGCTTCAGAGATGTCTACATTTTTAAGATAAGTTACAAATGGGCTCCATGGTAACAGCTGGCAGGGGGAGAAAAGAAAGGGGAGAAGAGGCTCTCCCCTTCTCAGGTGTTGTCCTTGAAGAGTTAACTTGCCCAAAACAGTGAAAGAAAAAGCTGCTTTTATGTGAACTTCTGCAGACTGTGAACTTCTGAGCCCCTCCTCTTACATGCTGGGTATAAAACTCTGAATCTCCCTGAACTCAGGGTTCACGGGATTGATTGATTGATTACAATAAAGGCTGTACCCTCTGAACCTGGCTGCAGCCAAATAAAATTGTTTCCTGCTATCTTCAGTGCCTTGCCTCGTTTGTCCCTACATCATGAGGACATCACAGAGGAAGGAATAGCCAGTATTGGGGACCATCATTTGTTGCCTCTGAGGACAAGGGGGCTAGGGAATGGTCTGTTGTCCCAGGGGTCTTGGCAAAATTAGGTAGAGTGGCACATAAGGTTGTCTTCTGGCTCATGGGAAAAACTGTTTCCTTTCCTGTCTTTCCTAGTTAGGTTTTCTGTTTAGCTGCTTTCTGCTGGGTCTTAGAGACCACTAGACTCCTGGCTAACATCAGCTTGGACTGGCCATCTAGACAGGCTCTCAACCAAGGGGGCTGATTCCGAACTATCTCTTGACAGCAATCAATATAAGAGAATTGGTTCAGGAGTTCTAACAACAATCAAATGGACCTCAGCAATGATTCTGTCATCCAAAGATCCTTCTGGTGGCCAGCCCACATCTGGGGTGAGCCACTCTAATTCACAGATTATGCAACCTTTGTGGATTGAGTCTCACCCCACAGTTAACAGGAAAACCTTCCTAAAGGTTTCTAACACACATTTCAGAAGGCTCAGTCTCCTTAATGTGCCTCCCATGTTCCACCCTGAGTCGGTGTCGCACACTTAGAACAAAACACACTTAGGACAAGACTCGCTTCGTGCATCTCCAGCCATTCCCCTTGAGGGAACTTAGGCCCCTCTTAGCCTTATGCGTCAGTATCAATCCCCGACCTGGAGCTTTCACCTAGATGTTGGTTGGTGAAATTCCGCCATAGACTGTATGAGGTGCCACTGAACTGCAAATCAGGACTTTCCACTCGCTTCGGCCCTCGGGTTAGGTCAGAACCCTTCCCTTTGTCCATCTCATTCACACACTTTCACACTTTCACACAGACATGGCCAGGACAGAATTTCTAACCGCCCAAGTTCCAACAATTCCAAACCAAACAGAAAGGGAGTCACGGTTTCCCCTCTGCTCGCTGACCCCAAACAGAGACTACTCGGGTGACCCCCGGGGTCCGTTTCAGCTCCAACCACTTTGTAGGGTACTCGGGACCCAACAGAGGTTGATCAAGCCTCTCTTCCACTCACTTAGGCCTCGAAGGGGAAATCAGGTGGGCTGCAAAACCAAATGGACCCGGGTCCTACCTGTTCAAATGGGTGATGCTCCAAAACCCTAATTCTGGTTCCTGCTGCCTGTGGGTCCCGTTTGGCTCCGGGGTGGCAGCCCCAGGGCGCTGGGTGAGTCGATCCTCCTTCAGGCCAAGAGTGGCCTGGGCACCCCAAGGGAAATGCTGTCCCCCACCCCCCAGGGAAGCGGGTCCCCAGAGACAAAACAGGCAGAATAGCCTACTCTACCTCCTCTGTCCCATGTGGGTCGCCAAAAATGGTATAGTGACAAATCAGGCAAGGCACCAAAGACAGCAGGAAACAGTTTTATTTGGCTGCAGCCAGGTTCAGAGCTTTTGTTGTAATCAATCCCCTGAACCCCGAGTTCAGGGAGATTCAGAGTTTTATACCCAGCATGTAAGGGGAGGGGCTCAGAAGTTCACAGTCTGCAGAAGTTCACATATAAACAGCTTTTTCTTTCACTATTTTGGGCAAGTTCACCTTTCAAGGACAACACCTGAGAAGGGGAGAGCTTCTTCTCCCCTTCTCCCCTCCCCTTGCCAGCTGTTGCCATAGAGCCCAATTGTAACTTATCTTAAAAATGTAGACATCTCTGTGAAGCCCCAGCCTTGTTTGCACATTTCTTCAAAGAACTATACTAGATATGTTTGTAAAAAGCTATCAAGGGGGAGTCCAGCACCTGGAGTGCTGCTCAATCTTCTCGGCCAGTGACCAAGTAAAACAGGGTGACACAAATATAGGAAGTTTATCTACATTGAACTCTTTTGCAGAGACTCTTTTACTGACAGTCCTAAAATCAGCAATGGTGAAGATTTCTGGAGAAGCCCAGTTAAGACCTTTCTGTGGAGAGAGGGGGTGCCACTTCAGAAGCAGGGGGAGTGGAGGGTCTGGGCAGTGCCAGTAGACTTTAGCATGAGGGGAACAGAGGTGAGGCACAGGAGGGGGCTGGCAAAAGGGTCCTGAAATCAAGAGACAGAGACAGGGTCCTCGAGAAGGGTGACCAGGGGCTCAAGCAAGAGGGCCAGTAATGGAGAGCCAAGGGCCAGCACCTAGGCCTGGGTAAATGAAAAGGGACATGGATAGGGAGGGGGTGGGTGAGGAGAAAGGGGAGCAGGTTGCATAGGGGCAGGAGGGCTCAAGGCCCAGATCCACTGGAGAGTGTCAGCATTCGAGAGTAGGGCCAGGGCTGACTGCGGCCCTTTGGCCGTTTTCTGAAAGGGAGCCTGCAGGGCCAAGAGGCCAGGTCAAGTCCCCTGGCCCAGGTAAGCATCCTAGGAAGGGGATGAGGAAAGTGGGCCTGGCAGAGACAGAAACGACAGGAGAGCTGCAGGACAGGTGTGGGTGGGGTGAGGGCCAGGATCCCATAAAGGAGCCCAGGCAAGGGACCTAGAGGAGGCTCCAGGACAGGGGAGAACAGGGAAGGGCGGGGCCGGGAAGGCTAGACTACACTAGAGTACTGCAGTACAGGGAAGCCAAGGGGAGCAAGGAAGCCAAAGGGAGCAGAGAAGAGGCCCTAGTGAGGGGCCCTCAGACAAAGCCCAGAAAAGCATGGATCAAGTAGGGCCATCAGAGGCTCAACAAAGAGCCAAGTCAGGGAATGCAGAGCCAAGGGCCAGGGCTTGGACATGGGGCTCAGGACAGTGGTAAGATTTGGAAGGGAAGACAAGGGATCTAGCAGGAGGTAGTCAGGCTCCAGGCCCAGGGCCACCTCCAGGTTTCAGGGTTCGTGGTGCAAGACGAAGCACCCAGGGAGAGCAAAGGGCCCAGGCGAGGGGCAGGGCTCTGTTTCCCATAAGACGCTCTGGCTCAGATGAGAATCCAGGGCCAGGGACCTGGCAAAAAAGGCCTGGCAAGGGAAGGGGGCCAAGAGGAGGGTGACCAGAGGGCACGGCGGGGGGGTCAGGTTGGGTGTGCAGAGGGCTGAGAGCCAGGACCCAAGCCAGGCACCCAGGCAAGGGAACCCACCCCACCGATGGTGATGAGGGACCCAAGGAGCAGGAGACCCAGGAGCACCAGGGGAAAGCGCAAGGGGATGGGGAGGAAGGGTCTGCTTGAGGACTGGGAGACAGAGGGAAGCAAAAGGGGCAGGAAAGTGAACCTGGTAGAGACAGAAACGACAGAAGGGCCAAAGGAGGGCACAGCCTGAAGGGCCACAGGATGGGTGTGGGTGGGGTGGGGGCCAGGACCCCAGCAAGAGCCCAGGCAGGGGACCTATAGGAGGCTCCAGGCCAAGGGAGAGAAGGGAAGGATGGAGCCGGGAAGGCAGGGCTGCACTAGGGTACTGCATTACAGGGAAGCCAAGGAGAGCAGAGAAGAGGCCCCAGCGAGGGGCCCTCAGACAATGCCCAGAAAAGCATGGAGCAAGTAGGGCCACCAGAGGCTCTTCATTCCCTGGGAATGGAGAGCCAAGGGTCAGGGAATGGAGAGCCAAGGGCCAGGGCTTGGGCAGGTGGCTCAGGACAGTGGTAACACTAGGGAGGGAAGGCAGGGGATCCAGCAGGGGGCAGTCAGGCACCAGGACCAGGGCCACCTCCAGGTTTCAGGGTTTCTGGTGTAAGATGAAGCACACAGGGTGAGCAAGAGGCCCAGGCGAGGGGCAGGGCTCTGTTTCCCATAAGGCACTCTGGCTCAGATGAGAATCCGGGGCCATGGACCTGGCAAAAAAGGCCTGGCAAGGGAAGGGGACCAGGAGAAGGGCAATGGGAAGGCACAGCAGGGGATCAAGGTGAGTGCGCAGAGGGGCTAGAGCCAGGACCCAAGCCAGGCACCCAGGCAAGGGACCCACCCGACTGATGGTGATTAGGGACCCCAGGAGCAGGAGCACCAGGGGAAAGTGTGAGGGGAAGGGGAGGAAGGGGCTGCTGGAGGACAAGGAGACAGTGGGAAGCGCAAGGGGCACCTAGGTGAGTTCGCTAGCAGGCCCAAGCAAGGGGCCCCCAGGTCAGACCCAACACCAAGAGATTCCATGCTATGCCAAGGGACATGAGGAACGCGGTCAGGGGCTCAGGCGAGCGCCCAGGCCCAGGGACTGAAGCGCAAAGGGTGAAGGTAAAGGAGGGCTGGGTTAAGGTAGGGCAGCATGCAAGGCGAGAGGGCAGGGGAGGGAAGGGAGGGCATCGTTCAGATCTGGGTTGGAGCAAGTCCCATGTTAAGTGCCAGGCATCAAGGTTCAGGCTGCAAAAAGGACTCAGGTCAGTGGCAGGGCTGTGTTTCCCATAGGGAGCATTTAGGGCACAGACGCCAGCCAATTCAGCTCCTCTGCCCCAGGTGTGTAGATCCTCAGAGAGGGACCTGGACCAAAAGAGGGGATACCTGGCATGTGGAGGTGGGGAGGTATTTGTAAGCTGTCAGGACCCATTTGAGGAGCCTAGGCTATGAGAAGCAGGGGGATCAGAGGGTCCGGGCAGTGCCAGGATGCCACAGCATGAGGGAAACAGAGGGGAGGCACAGGAGGGGGCAGGCAAAAGGGGCCTGAAACCAAGGAACAGGGACGGGGTCCTCAGGAAGGTCAGCCAGGGGCTCAAGCAAGGAGATGGGCCCAGTAATGGAGAGCCAAGTGCTAGCACCTGGGCCTGGGTGAATGCAAAGAGACATGGATGGGGAGGGGCAGGCGGGGAGAAAGGGGAATGGGTGCCACAGGGGGAGGAGGGCTCAAGGCCCAGATCCCCTGCAGGGTGTCAGGGTTCGGGAGCAGGGCCCGGGCTGAGGGAGGCCAAAGGGCCCAGGCAAGGGCTACGTTTTCTGAAAGGGAGTCCACAGGACCAAGAGGCCAGGTCAAGTCTCCTGGACTGGGTGAGCATCCTGGGAAAGGGATCAGGAAAGCCAGCCTGAGAGAGATAGAAACAACAGGAGGGTCTAAGGAGGGCACAGCCTGAAGGGCCGCAGGATGGGTGTGGGTGGGTGGGGGGCAGGACCCCAGCAAGGAGCCCAGGCAGGGGACCTAGAGGAGGGCCCAGGCCAGGGGAGAGCAGGAAGTGAGGGGCCAGCAAGGCGGCTGCACTAGGGTACTGCAGTACAGGGAAGCAAAGGGGAGCAGAGAAGCGGCCCCAATGAGGGGCCCTCAGACAAAGCTCAGAAAAGCATGGAGCAAGTAGGGTGACCAGAGTCTCAAGTAAGGAGCCAGGCCAGGAAATGGAGAGCCAAGGGTCAGGGCTTGGGCACGGGGCTTAGGAAAGTGGTAAGGATTGGGAGGGAAGTAAGGGCATTCAGCAGGGCGCAGTCAGGCGTCAGGTCTAGGGCCACCTCTAGGTTTCAGGGTTCCTGGTGCAAGACGAAGCACCCAGAGAGAGCAAGGGTCCCAGGCGAGGGACAGGGATCTGTTTCCCATAAGAATTCCTGGGTCAAATGAGAATCCAGGGCCAGGGACCTGGCAAAGGAGGCCTGGCAAGGGAAGGGAGCCAGGAGGAGGGCGATGGAGGGCACATCAGGGGGTCAGGGTGGGTGCGAGGAGGGGCAAGAGCCAGGACCCAAGCCAAGCATCAAGGCAGGGGAACCACCCAACCAATGGTGATGAGGGACCCAAGGATCAGGAGATCCACAAGCGCCAGGGGAAAGCGTGAGGGGAAGGGGACGAAGGTGCTCTTGAGGACCAGGAGACAGGGAAGTGCAAGAGGCACCTAGGGGAGACAGCGGTGGGCCCAAGCAAAGGGTCCCCAGGTCACACCCAACTCGAAGAGACTCCATGCTATGCCAAGGGACGTGAGGAATGAGGTCAGGGGCTCAGGTGAGCACCCAGGCCCGGGGATTGGAGCACAAAGGGTCAGGGTTAGAGAGGGCTGGGTTGGGGTAGGTGCAGCATGCAAGGCGAGAAGGCAGGGGAGGGAAGGGAGGGGACCTGGGCCTTGAGCCCTCCTCCCCCTGTGCCACCCTCTACCATAGGGAGGGTATCGCTCAGGGCTGGGTTGGAGCAAGTCAAATGTTAACTGCCAGGCCTCAAGTCAAATGCCACCCTGCCAGGTGAGTGGCAGGGCTGTGTTTCCCATAGGGAGCATTCAGGGTGCAGAGGCCAGCCAATTCCGCTCCTCTGTCCCAGGTAAGTAGATCCTCAGAGAGGGACTTGGACCAAGGAGGGGCAAAAGAGGGTACTGTGAGGGCACAGCTGGCATATGGAGTAGGGGTGGGGGCAGTAAGTGGGCTGCCAGGACCTATTTGAAGAGCCTAGGCTAGGGCAAAGCAGGTGAGTGGAGGGTCTGGGCAGTGCCAGGATACCACAGCATGAGGGGAACAGAGAGGAGGCACAGGAGGGGGCCTGTAAAAGGGGACTAAAACTAAGGGACAGGGACAGGGTCCTCGAAAAGGGTGGCCAGGGGCTCAACAAGGAGCTGGGCCCTGTAATGGAGAGCCAAGTGCTAACACCTGGGCCTGGGTGAATGAAAAGGGACATAGATGGGGAGGAGGGTTAGGGGAGAAAGGGTAGAGAGTGGCACAGGGGGAGGAGGGCTCAAGGCCCAGGTCCACTGCAGGGTATCAGGGTTTGGGAGCAGGGCCCGGGCTGAGGGAGGCCAAAGGGCCCAGGAAAGGGCCAGGGCAACATTTTCACCTAGGGAGCCAGGATGGCCAAGGGGCCTGGTCCTCTCCCCTGGCCCAGGTGAGCATCCTAGGAAAGTGATCAGGAAAGGAGGCCTGAACAGGACAGGGACAAAAGGAAGTCCAATGGAGGGCACAACAGGAAGGGCTGGAGGACAGGTGCTGGTGGGGTGGGGGCCAGGACCCAAGCAAAAAGCCCAGGCTAGGGACCTAGGGGCGGGACCATGCCAAGGGAGAGTAGGGAAGGGCAGGGCCAGTAGGCGGGCGGCACTAGTGGACTGCAGTGCAGGGAAACTAAGGGGAGCAGGGAAGCGACCCAAGCAAAGGGCCCGCAGTCAACGCCCAGGGACGCACTGGGCAACAAGGACCACCAGAGGCTCAAGCAAGAAGCCAGGCCAGGGAATGGAGAGCCAGGGGCTGGGGCTGGGGCAGGGGGCTCAGGACAGTGAACAGGGCTGGGGAGGGAAGGCAGGACATCTGGCAGGAAGGAGGCAGGCTCCAGCTCCAGGGCCACTGCCAAGTGTCAGGGATCCAGATGCAGGACCAAGGACCCAGGGAGAGCAAGGGGCCCAGGCAATGAGCAGGGCTCTGTTTCTCATAAGGCACCCTGGTCCATATGAGAATCCAGGGACAGGGACCTGGCCTGGCAAGGGAAAGGGGACCAGGAGAAGGGTGAGGGCGGGAGGCTTGGCGTGGGGTCCTGGTGGATGAGAGCGGTGAGAGCCAGGACCCAAGCAAGGAGTGCAGGCACGGGATGACCCGACAGACCCAGGATGAGGGACCCAAGGAGCAGGCACATACTCCCAGGGAGAAACGTGCTAGGGGAAGGGGAGGAAGGAGCAGAGCTATGATGAGGAGACAGAGGGCAGTACAAAGGGCACCTAGGAGAGCGCACTAGGGGGCCAAACCAAGAGGCCACCAGGTCAACCCAACATGAAGAGACACCACACAAAGCCACACGATATGAGTAACACGGTCAGGGCCTCCAGTAAACAGCCGGGCCCTGGACTGGAGGGTGAAGGGTCAGGGTTAGGGAGGGCTGGATTGCTCTAGGGGCAGCATGCAAGGTGAAAGGCCAGGGGAGGGAAAGAAGGGGATTGCCCAAGGCAAGGTTGGCGCTAGGCTCACATCCATTGCCAGGTGTCAGGGTTGGGTGAGGAAGGGGGCCCAGGCGAAGGGGAAGACTGTTTCCCATGGGGAGCCTTCAGGGTGCAGAGGCCAGTCAATTCCAGTCCTCTGCCCTAGGCGAGTAGATCCTTAGAGAGGGACCTGGACCAAAGGAGGGGCAAAGGAGGGCACTGTGAGGGGTGCCTTTGTTACGGGATTGGGGAGGTGTTGGTGAGGAGCCAGCACCCATTCTAGAAGCCCAGGCTAGGGAGAAGCAGGGGGAGGGGAGGGTCCAGGCAGTGCAAGGATACCACAGTACAAGGGGAACAAATGGGAGGAACACCAGGGGGCCCGAGTAGGAGGCCTGAAATCAAGGGAAAGGGACAGGGTCCTGGAGAAGGGCAGCCGGGGGCTCCGGCAAGGAGCCAGGCCCAAGAATGGAGAGCCAAGTGCCAGGACCCGGTCATGTGTCCCATGAAAACAGTCAGGGCTGGAGAGGAAAAAGGGGGAGAAAGGGGAGCAGGTGGTGCAGGGAGAGGAGGGCTCAAGGCCCAGGTTCACTGCTGGGTGTCAAGATTGGGGAGCAGGGCTCAGGCAAGGGGCATGGCTACCTTTTCCCAAAGGAAGCCCACAAGGCCAAACCCCCAGGTCCAGGTCCCTGGCCCTGGTGAGCATCCTGGGAAAGGGATCTGGAAAAGAGGCCCAGCAGGGACAGGGAAGATAGGAAGGCCCAAGGAGGGCGCAGTAGGAAGGGCCAGAAGACGGATGTGGGTGGAGTGTGGGCCAGGATCTCAGAAAAGAGCCCAGGCTAGGGACCTAGGGGAGGGCCCAGGCCAGGGGAGAGCAGGAAAGGGTGGAGCCAGGCAGGTGGGCAGCACTAGGGTTCTGAGTTGCAGGGAAGCAAAGGGGAGCGGAAAGTGGCCCAAGTAAGGGGCATACAGTCCAAGCCCAGGGATGCACAGAGCAAGAAGGGTCCCCAGAGGCTCAAGCGAGGAGCCAGGCCAGGGAATGGAGAGCCAAGGCCCAGGGCTTGGTCAGGGGGCTCAGGACAGTGGACAAGACTTGGGAGGGAAGGCAGGGATCCAGCAGGGGGGAGGCAGGCTCGAGGCCCAGCGCCACTGCCAGGGGTCAGGTTTCCTGGTGCAGGATCAACTAAGCAATCAGGGAGACCAAGGGGCCCAGACGAGGGACAGGGCTCTTTTTCCCATAAGGTGCTCTGGCCCAGATGAGAATCAAGGGCCAGGGACCAGGCCAAGGGGCCCTAGCAAGGGACAGGGGCCAGGAGGAGGTCAATGGGAGGGCACTGCAGGGGGGTCGCAATGGGTGCAGAAAAAAAAGAGTTTTTGGAACTTTCCAACACTAGAAAAGGCTGTCCTTTAAGTAGCAGGTTTATAGGAGTTAGAAACATTCCATAAGAAACCAGAGGCCTTGATAGACACTTTATGAAAAGGAAGTCTGCAAGGGAGGTTGAGCTCAACAGAGTGCTGAATCTCAAACTTTCAGCCTTAACAGCCCACCTATAGCAATGTGTTAATGCCCTCCTAATATCACAAGTGAAATGCATAATAATAAAACCTATTTAAACACATAATTTCAAAACGATCATACAACTCTTTTATGTAAATATTAACAAGAAATAAAGGGGGAATCATTTAAATTAAATAATATACCATTGCAAGATGTAAATATAATATATATATATATTTTTAATTTTAATGTTCCTACAGTTTGCAAAATGTTGTTAAAGGCATATTACTACTCCCATTGAAAACCATTAAGCTTCCAGGTACTATGGCACACATCTGTAAGCCCAGTTACTTGGGAGATTAAGGCAGGAGGATCACAAGTTTTAATCCATCCTGAGCAACTTAGATCCTGTGTCAAAATAAAATTTTAAAAGGGATGGGCATGTACGTCTGTGGTAGAGCAGTTTCTGAGCATGTGCAAGCACTTAGTTTCAATACCCATAACAGGAAGAAAAATAAAACCCCACTAAGCTAAATTACTTCAAGTCTCCTTTCTCCATCTCTATGCTTCTACAACTTTATGAAGCACCCTGCATATTCACAGAGTCATTTCCCATAGGACTAGCTGCCCAATCAGATTCATCCTAGAGCGAGGTGATGACATGCTGATAACCGCTGGCCGCCACCCACTGCTTGGAAAATACTAAGTGAGTGAGAGCCTTCAGGTTTAACAAGCCACTAAGACATTGTGTTAACCAATCAATAGTAAAGACAGTTGATTCCTACCACATAAAGGGATATTTGGATGCTGCCTAAAGCTAGTCAGAACGTTCTGTCTGGATCATATTCAACTTGAACTCTCCCTGAGTGTTCCTCCTGTAGATTAGATTCATGAACAATGGTGTGATCAAAGCTGTTGATGTCAAATATTACATCAATGGTGGATGCACTCCTGATGAGTCTGAGATGGTGAGAAATAAGCTTTTCCATAGCTTTCAGTGGGGCTATATGTGCCGTGCTTTATTTGCATGAATATTCATTTTATGAATTAGATACATTCTTAAAGGGTTTGTGTTAAAAGTAAAATTTAGAGAAATTGTTTTCAATATTGTATAGAAGTAAAGTTGTTTTTTTCCCCTTTAATCCAGGTGCTGGAGTTCATTGTGCTGAAATCTGAAAATGCATATTATATTCCTAATTTCTGGTGCCGGGGTACAGCTTGCAAAACAAATTTGCCCTCCAACACTGCCTTTCAAGGATTTGGCTTCCCTCAGGCCATGGAGGTAGTAATGCTGTAACATCTCAATGTAACTTATTTCCAGAAGAGGTAAATGGTCAGAACCCCCTAATAAAACTCTGGCTTCATTGGATCAAATGTATCTTGTGCACCTACATATAGCATTATGTCAGCCTCTGTGTGGTTTCTAAGAAATGGAAGCATATCAATGTATCAGCTCGTTTTTGCTCTTGTAGTAAGTCAACCACAAAACCAGGTGGTTTAAAATAATTAACATTTTTTCATGAATCTGTAGGTCAACTAGGGAGCTCTTCTGGTCTGGGCCAGCTCAACTGGAGCTCTGTTGATCTCAGATGGCTTCACTAACTTGTCTGGTGGCAATTTGGTGGGTTTATCTGGGAATGCCTCAACTGGGAAGGCTGCAAAGTGCTCCATAGTAGTAGGCTGTGGTAGGCTAGGCCATATTAATTCTCATGGCAGTATCCACACAGTTCCCAAGAGCAGCAAGAACGTGGCGTGCCCCAATGTGCCAGTACTTTTCAAGTCTCAGTGTGCCTTACTATGTATTATCCCAGAGTCAGTGTGAAACTACCCCAGGGCAGACTTAGAGTAGTAGATTATAGCCATTTGTGCAAACGTTTAAGCACAGACAAGACATTGAGGAGCTAATTTGAAAATAATTAGGACATAAGGCAATGTTATATAGGAGTAAAAGGACTTTGAGCCAGAATTTGAACTTATCACTAATAAGCTTGTGACAAGACTAATAATTGTGCCTACTGTTTCTTAAGGTTATTATGAAGTTAATTGAGATAAACACAATTAGACAAAAACTGATGCCTGGAGCATATAAAGTGTTCCATAGTAATTTCTGTTTTTCATTACAATTTTATATTCTTATAATTATATATTTTTATAATTATATAATTTCAATTTTATATTCATACATTTGCATTTACATATTAATAGCCACATATATAGTTGTTTATTTTTTTAGAAATATTTTCTCTGTATCAGGCATATAACAAAAATGCTGTTATATGTGGAACAAGAATCCATTCTTAAAATCCATTTTACTTTATCATCTTTCAAGTTAAAGAAATAAACCTGTATAAGAGAACAAGAAAAACAGCATACAAGCAGACATTTAATCCTGAGCCCTTGCAAAGATACTGGAAAGAATGTCTGGAGAAATCTTCACTCTATGCTAGGAAACAAACTACAGAGAAATTTAACCCAAAAAATTATTGGAAGAAGAGAGGGCTTTCTGTTGTCCCCATGAAGTATACCATTGGGGTCCCCATGGCCTACTACATTCAGGTGAGATGAAGAGAGATGTCCTCCTGAAAGCCCTGTTCCAAATGACTGGCCTCTGGAAAAGGCAATCATATGCAACAAGGGGTTGTCCCTGCTGGGGTCAGAGAAGAAACTGGGGCAGTTTACTTTAGCAGCAGATAGAGTAGGCTTAAGCAAGGATGGGGACTATAGGTATTAGGGCAGACCTAGCAGGACATGGCATGAGGACCTCAGAAATCAATCAACAATACAGTCTAGCTCAGGGGCTACATGAGTATTGGGTAGGGAGTCTTAGGTTGCCTTGTATGTGGCTGTCTCTTGGAAGGCATCCATTTGTAATGAGGTCAATTGCTGGGAGCCATCAGCCAAGTAGGTATGACAAATTCCTTGCCAGCTTACTCCCATGCTGTCTAGTGGAAGGACTTCTGAAAGGTGACCTTGCTCAAGGCCAGGGCAGGATCCATGTTTAGGGTGTTCCCCCTTTAGAATAGGGCGGTTTAGGATAATAGGAGATTAGGGTGTTCCCCCTTTAGAATAGGGCAGTTTAGCATAATAGGAGATTAGGGTGTTCCCCCTTTAGAATGGGGGTATCCTGCTGCTGAGTTCCTCTTGAGTGCTTAGGGTCAGACAGTATATTTTGGGAGACAGAAGCCCATGCGGAGTGGAGTTGGGCAGAGAACGTGGATTCCCCCAGAGCGTGTTTGTAGACGGCCGGTGTGAGTTTGGGAATAAAGAATTGCTGTTTGAATCTACAAGCTGTGTGGAGACTCGTGATTTGTGCCCAGCCAGAGACTGCGGCAGTCAATGATTGAAAACTGAATGGGTCAACGAAGACAAATCTATGAAAGCAGTAATCTCCCCAATGCATGAGAAGTCATAAGACCATTTTCCAAAGAGAGGATGACAGAAAAGAAGGAACAGACGCCAAGAGGAGGGTGGTCTGAGGCTGAGATGAGTTAAGAGTAGAGATACAAATGGACTCAACATTTGAATTAAAGGTGGAAGCTAAGCTGGGATCCACTAACTCCCAGGGATCTAGTATAATCTTAGAAGTCCAAGAAATTACCTCAATAATTTCTGTTTTCACTTCAATAGAAATCTTTTAAAAATTAAAATAAACATATTTCAATTATCAGTGGAATACTTGTATTGATGATCATATTTGTCCACATTTGGGACCAACATTACTTTGGGTCAAGGCAACAATAACAACAACAACAACCAAAAAAAAAAAAAAAAACAGCAGAGATGGATTTCATATATGAATGGTGTTTTCCTGCCCAGTATGAAGTAGGTGATGACAGGGAATAAAATGCAAGTGAAAAGCTCATTGCCATTTCAGTAAGAAGAGTGGAGAGAAAACTGATTCTTTACACTAGCAGAGTTGGCATGTTGGACTTAAAAGCATCTGCACCTTAGCAGACAATATTTCCACACTCCAAGCAGCAATTTAACTTCCAAAACACAATATCATCTCTCAATTGAATTAATGTTGTTATTTTGAACTTTATTAGTATATGTATTGATGTGCATGGCCTGTCTAAGGAGACTCTGCTTAGCTTTATGTTAACATATATTTAAACATTGTAATAAAAATAAATCAACACTGTAGAAGCCACAAGAGTATCTTTTTCCTTTGAAAAGATTCCACACATTTCTTTCTCAAGTTTGAGAAACCCTCCTATAGGAGTAAGGAAGATACTTTAAAAAAAAAATGGCAGGCTCCATCAAAAGTGATTTAAATAACCAACATTTTGCTATTCCCTTTGCCTTTTATTTCTGATATCATTTCAAACATTTATTTCTAGAATGCCTGCCAGATTCTCATGGCCCGCCTACAGCCCATCATCAGGAAAACTCTAAAGGAAAATGGGTAGAGTGGGTGAGTGTTCCTTTTATTATCCCAGCCAGGAAGAATCAAGGACATCCACATAGGAATGAGTCATAGATGTGTGGGCTGACAGGTGGCAATCATTCAAGAATACCTATATATTAGCATTGACTTCTACCTTACAGAGCAGGTAAAAGAGATATCCATGTTCATTGCCACCTGGTTCTATTTCAGAACCTAATATCTTATAGAACACAATAGGAATAAAAGCTCAGATGTCAAACCCCAGGGGCTGTTGCCCCTGTGCTATAGCTATGGCAGCAGGGCCAGGGTCTCAGGCTTTGGTGTTCTCACCTGTGCAATGGAGAAAACAGCAATGCTAAGATCAAAGGATTGCTCTAGTTTTAATAGTTGTTACTACAATTACCATTATTAATATTGTTGCCTGCCCCTAACCAGGGAAGATGACATAATCTTACAGTAAGACAGTTGGTCAGATTAGTGCAGGGTGAAAATACAAATATGCATATATGCATATGTGCATATGTGTATGTGTATATATATATACACACACACACATATACACCCTATGTACATACCTAAATATGTAACTACATAAAAATGTAGTATACCCCTCTCCCTAATTTGTGAAAAATAGTAAAATTTTTACACTGTGTAACCCACTTTGGATAATACCAGAACACAGTTATCTGCTGTTTTTCCCTAGCAAATTGTGACCCGTAGCTCACACTCAGTCTTGAGTCTCACTACAGATAAATGTAGGTACAGAGCCCCATGTAAACAAGAGACAAGCCCAGAATGGATGGCATTTTTAAATGACTTTCCCTAAACTTTTTAACTAATCATCTCTTTCAGATTGCAAAAGCTTTTGAAGAATCCATCAGTCTCTCAACTACTGGATGTTTCAAGTAAAGGACATTATTACTTTGCTAATATTATACTTGGGCAGGGGTGATGTGATGTGGGTATTAATCCTGTAGTCAAGGGATCTTTGGAGATAAGGAAGGAGATAAAGGTTTGGATCAGGAGCAGGGGAACAATCCAGAGCCTCTTTGGGGAAGGGCAGACACCAGTCCATCTCCTCCTGAATCTGCAGCAATTCTCTTGTAGCCCTGATCAAAGTCTCCTCACAAGAGAAGGGAAAGCAGGTCTCCAGCCACAGGGTGGGGCACGGTCTGCAGCCTTCTGCCCTGTAGTCTATAGGACTGCCGCAGTCTGGCTGGGCACAATTCAGGAGCCACTTGTCAAAAGAAACAAACTTTATTCTTAGAACACACACACCAAACCACACAGCTCCTCAGGAAAAACCTTCAGAGCCCAACTGCCACCACCTGCTTCCCACAAGCCTCTCAACCTCCCCGACTCCTCCTGCTTTTGAGGCTTGCCTCAGTCTCTGGCTGGGCACAAATCACGAGTCTCCACACAGCTTGTAGATTCAAACAGCAATTCTTTATTCCCGAACTCACACCGGCCGTCTACAAACACGCTCTGGGGGAATCCACGTTCTCTGCCCAAATCCACTCCGCATGGGCTTCTGTCTCCCAAAATATACTGTCTGACCCTAAGCACTCAAGAGGAACTCAGCAGCAGGATAAGCCCTATTCTAAAGGGGGAACACCCTAATCTCCTATTATGCTAAACTGCCCTATTCTAAAGGGGGAACACCCTAATCTCCTATTATGCTAAACCGCCCTATTCTAAAGGGGGAACACCCTAAACACGGATCCTGCCCTGGTCCTTGAGCAAGGTCACCTTTCAGAAGTCCTTCCACTAGACAGCATGGGAGTAAGCTGGCAAGGAATTTGTCATACCTACTTGGCTGATGGCTCCCAGCAGAGGCTGATTTGCTGGGTCACATTGGCAGAGCCAAAAAAAGTCCCCCAATGAGCAGCTCCGTGGTCTGAAAGGGCGGGGAAACAGCCCAATGAGCATCACCGCAGAGGAGCCAATCAATTGGCAGCTAGAAGTTTACTGGGGCAGCTGTGAGCCAATCATCAGCTGGCAGCTGGGAGTTTGCTGGCAGCTGGAAGTTTGCTGGGGCCCCTTGGGCTGTGGCCCTCAACATAGGACCCCACACAGCCAGGTGACCAGATCACTAATCAGGAAAGTACCTTTTCTTTTTAAATTCCATTCCTCTCTTCTCAGAGGCTACCAGACAAATATGGACTGAGTGAAGGAGGAAGGTAATGCATTTCCATATTTTGTTTATGGAGCATCCTGTTCTGAGGTTAAAATTGACTGTCTGACGGGGGCTCATAAGGTAAAAAGCAACATTTATATATGCCATCTTTATAGGCCAACACAAAAAGGGATATGTTTCCTATACTGTAAATAATAACCAACTTGATTCTCTAGGTGGAAGCAATAGGGACAGATATATAACTTTAGTTTAAAAAAATCTACTTTAAATAAATTATACTGTCCATTATATCTTTTTCTTTTGGTGTATCTCCTTAGAACCGACATCTTCATGGATGCTGCTTTCAGCATAGACCCAGCCCTGGATATTGGACAGATATGTGCCTTCCCCACAGAGACTTTTAATCAATCCTATTTAGCAGGAATTCATTCCGAATACAATTCTCCAGAATCATCGAAAACTTGTTCATACCTCATGCAAATATTCTGCAACATATGTATGACACACATGCGTGCACACTTGCATACACCCACAGATAAAATACTATAAGAAATTCAAGAAAAAGTTAATAATAGATGTCTTCATTTCAGGAATATATATGATTTATTTTGCTTTGTAAGTCTCCATGCTTCCTAATTTTTCTTCGATGAATATTATGTTTATAATTAAAACATTATGCAGGTCCATAATAATTAAGTTACATTAGTGCTTATATTAATATTGAATTTAGACATTGAACAATTTAGGGAAATAAAATAGAAAAATGTTTAAACACAATTTTTCCCTTTTTGCTGAATTTAATTCTGATTCATAGCTCACAAATAAATAAAATTAACTCACCCAAGTCTTTTAAACTTAGAGTTAAAACCTTTCCATTGTTGGGGCTTTTTCCAAGTTTGTTTCTCAAAGTGGGGGCATCATCACACCCCAAACCTGATCACCAGCTCCCAGGTGAGGCCAAGGTGACTGGTCCCTAGTGTGCACCCCAGTAGAAATTTGGAGACTGAATATCTTGGCATCCAACCCTGAGAAATATGTGGTGCTTTCATCTGCCAGTCTCACCTCACCATCCTAAATCATAAAAAAAGAGTTTGCCTAGCTTGACCAATGAACTTCATAAGGAATAATTTTGTTGACCCATCAGTGTTTCTCAAACTGTGGTCCTCAGACTCTCTGAAGCCAAAGCAACTATAGTGTTTCTGGCCCACTTCAAGCTCAGTCTTACTCCATCATAACTTTGCTAGACTAGGAATTGAAATCTGTACCCACAGTGGATCTTAAATTCATAAAGTTTGAGAACTACAGCTAGCCCCAGGCCCTGGTCCACCTCTCCTTTTCTTTCCTCCTACTCCCAGTGTAATGCCACATTCATGAGAGGCCCAATAGACCTCCAGGAGCCGAATCCAATGCAATCCCACAAAAGTCTTTATTGCAAGCTCAAGCTTGGACTCACAACCATTCCCGATGCAGCAGTCTCAGAGAGTGAGTCTTAGTCCTTTGTTCAGTGAGATTTTATAGGTTTTGGGGCGATACTCTATGCATCACAACATCACACAGCAAATCATTCCATACCATGGGAAAATCAAACAACTCTTAATATTGATTAGCACATTCACTGGCGGGAACAAGTTGGGTAGGGGTGATTGGTTAGTGCAAGAAGGGGATTCGTTTGAACTGATTGGTTTAGGCCACGAGGGGTGTACGTGCTAAAAACTACATGGTTTCCCAACATGTTATCAACCACATAAACTACTGGGGGGTCATCTGGCATCCCTGCTATTTTTCCTGTCTCATGCTGATTGGTGGTTGTTAGGGGGTTGCTATGGGTCTTCACCTAGCCTAACTGAGTCAGGGACACCTGGCGCCACAGATCTCTCCTGTTATTTACAGACAAACAACTCAGCAGGGTGGGTGTGTGCTTAGGAGTGCTCTGTGGGTTTTCCACAGGACAAGGGTCATGCCCCCTTCCTTAGGAGAGGCCTTGAGGTAGAAGCTGGTTTCTCAAAAACGGAGTCACATCAGAATCTCACCAGCTAATTCCTACCTCTTTATTGCTCTAATAAAGGAAAATGGGAGATCTGTATTTAGAAAAAATTCTACGTTTGCCTTATCAGAAAAGGAAAGAAAAACAGAAGTGTTAGACTGAATCCCTTGGGCTTTTACCTTTTCCTTTAGAGACACTGTCATTTCCTAGAGTAGCATTTAAATGTACTTAAACTCATTCCAAAATTTGAAGTTTCAGTAAAAACTCAAGCTGTAATTCTCCTTCAATTTTTATAATCTCCAAACAGACACTCTCTTTGAAAGGAACCTTTATCTCAGAGCATAATAATTTATAAATAAAGCAACATGACTTTTAATGACTATAGTTATTTCTTCCAACCCACCATGTTTAACATTGATCTACTCATCATAGTAATTTATAAAGGGAAGCAAAGAATCAGATATTAATATCAGCTACAGTGTCCTGGCTCCATTTATTCTAGTTCATTCTCCTTTGATGGTAGCTCCTTTTCTATCTAATCCACAGTCATTTATTGAGAACTCTATGTACCAGGCACTGTGCTGAGAATAGAATAGAAGTAGACCCAGCCTCAGTAAGCTTAAAAGTGAGGGGGAGGTGGATAACAAGTATTCAAGGTGCAGTGAGCCTGGGAGATGCACCCAGAGGTGGAGGAATATCCTGAGATAGCGTACCTGAGGATGAGGCCAGGCAAGGGGAGGCACCTTTCTGAGGACCCTTTGTAAAGTCCATTGAATACATTCAAGAAAGGCTCACTATGGTGAGGAACTCCACTTCCTTTCATACTGGAATATTTTTTTTTTAAAGAGAGAGAGAGAGAGAGAGAGAGAGAGAGAGAGAGAGAGAGAGAGAGAGAGAGAGAGAGAGAGAGAGAAAGAGAGAATGTTTTTTAATATTTATTTTTTAGTTTTCGGCGGACACAACATCTTTGTTTGTATGTGGTGCTGAGGATCGAACCCGGGCCGCATGCATGCCAGGCGAGTGTGCTACCGCTTGAGCCACATCCCCAGCCCATACTGGAATATTTTTTAAAACCAATATCATCCAAATCTCACATATGTAATTTCTGACTGTAGGTTGAGGGAGCATTTATCCAGGGCATGGGATTTTATACCATAGAGGAGCTGAAATATTCCCCAGAAGGTGTGCTTCATTCTCGGGGTCCGGATGACTACAAAATCCCCACTGTCACTGAGATACCAGAAGAATTTTTATGTCACTTTTGTGCATTCCCAAAACCCCATTGCCATCTACTCATCCAAGGTAAGAACTTGAGACCTCTGTGTTGGCCAGGTCCACCATAACCAAATGCTTCAGGCTGGGTGGCTAAAACAACAAATTGACTTTCTCACGCTTCTGGAATCTGGACGGTTGAGATTGGGATGTTGGCAGGGTTGGTTTCTTCTGAATCCTCTCTGCTCAGCTTGTAAATAGCTTTTCTCCTCCTTCCTATTTCTTCACATTGCGTTCCCTCTATGCCCAGCTGGGTCCTAGTTTTCCTATCTTATAGGGACACCTTTGGCAAGAGCCCACCCAAATGACCTCATTTAATCATCTGTTTAAAGACCCTATCTGCAAAAACAGTCACATTCTGAGCAACTGGGGATGAGAACCGTTTTAGTCAGCTTTTTCATTGCTGTAACTAAGAGATCTGACCAGAACAATTTTAAAAGTAGAAAGTTTATTTAGGGCTCACAGTTTCAGAGTTCTTAGTCCATAGAAGGCCAGCTCCATTCCATGGGGCTCAAGGTGAGGCAGAACATCATGGCGGAAGAGTGTGGTGGAGAGAAACAGCTCACATGATGATCAGGAAGCAGAAAGAAACTCCACTAGTCAGAAACAAATATATAGCCCCGAGCCATGGCCCAATTGCTCCTGAAGCCACATATTACCACTTCAGGCAGCACTCAGTTAATCCCTATCAGGGGATTCATTCACTGATTGGTTAAGACTCTTACAACCCAATCATTTCTCCTCTGAACCTTCATTCTGCATTGTGTGAGCTTTTGGAGGACATCTCACATCCAAACCATAACAAGGACTTCAACATATGAATTTGAGGAAAGATAAATTCAACCCCTTGAAAAACCTCCTCTTACAAGAAGTTTTGAAACAATCCCCAGAACTGTTTTGAATTTGGTTGTTCCTTTGAATTGCAAATCCTCCTAAAAGGAAACAAGCTCTCTCAGAGTAATGCTCAACATCTTCAGAATCCTGAGTCCTCTTCATTCTTGAGTCCTCTTCATTCTTGATTTCGAAATCTAAATCAAATAAGAAAGGTCAAGGAGAGCTGAACATCTTGGCTCATTAGACTAAGTGCCACCAGAAGATAAACTGACCTTGCAGGCAAATTACATCAGCCTGCAAGGTCTAGCCCACTTGTTACCAGATTTCCTCATCATCTCAGGGGACCCTCTCTCACTGGTCCCACTTCTCCCTCCATATTTTCCTCAGAGTAAACTGGTTTTTGAAAACCAAAGCGTGGAAACACTCTTGTCTGCTCCCAGCCTTTGTCCCATTTCTCCACCAAGGTCCTGGCCAAGAAACCACAGACCAGACTACCCTAAGGAAAGAAAGAAGAAATATCAGTACAAAAAGCATTGGTGAATCATTCAAAATATAATGTTAGTTCACATCCATCTAACACACTCCAAGAAAGCCCGTGTGAAAAGGAGCAACCGTGTCACTGTCCCCAAGCCCATCTACAAAGATTGTGGTCATTTTGTTTTGGCTTTGAGTTAAAACACGATGACCCAGAGGAAGGATTGGAGTATCCTAGAGGGCAACCAGGGACTTTGGTCTTCAGGACTTTACCTGGGAAGGAGAACAAGAGATTTTAACAGCTAGATATCCTGGTGTCCTGGAACATTTTCATCAGCTACTCTCAGGAGCACCTACACACAAAGAATTGCTATGGGGGAGTTCAACCCAATAACCAAGATGCACTCCACTCTAAGGGGCGATAAAGCCAGAACGAGTGAGCACGCATGCACATGCGTGTGTGTGTGTGTGTGTGTGTGTGTGTGTACACAAATTAGTCCTAAGAGAACTGTACATTTCTAACTGCCAGTTGTACCTCTCTCAGGGATTGGGTGAGGCCGGAATGTTCTTGGGGTCCTCTGTATTGTTTGCCATATATGATGCAGTGACTGCTACCTGTGGAGATAGGGGGCTGAGCAAGACCTTTGCCATAAGCAGCCCAGCAACTCCTGAATTGATTCGGATGACTTGTGTGGATCAATTTACTGACATGGGAAGAGAGGTTCCTGTAAGAATTGCCCCTTACAAGGGTTTTCAGGTCCTTGATTTGGATTTGATAACGATGACAAAATTAAATTTTTTAAAAAAATTTACTTCCATAAGCTTCCAATACGCTTCAAAGCAATTGCAAAGTGAGCAAATCTCTTCAAATAAAGATTGAATTATTTCAGACCCAAAAGATAAATACACTGAGCCAGTGTTAATAGAAGATGGATGTGATAGGTTGCATCTTTAAACACTTATCAAAATGCAGTTGGTGCGGCATTTTGATTAACTCACAGTAACCAAATTATATCTACTAGATATCAGATCTGGTCTATTATGCAGAAGTATTTGTTAAGTAAACTAAGAAAAATAATTTAAATGAAAAATATCAGGTCCCTGGACACAACTTGATTTGCCATATAATCACACAGTAATGAAACACATTTTTATTTGCCATCTGCTAAAAATATATCTTGAACTATCATCAGAAAGCATTTCTCTATTGAACTGCTTACTGCAGCATGAGTCTATCATAAAAAATAGATTGAACATCACGTTTTATAAATTACAGGGATTTTGAATAAGATGCATCTTGTCCCAAACATAAGTCTTGGAGGAAAAGGAGGTTTATGATTCAAGAATTGAAACAAATATGAAAATTACATAATTTTGATAAGGATAAAATAGACATTGATTTTCCCCTTTTTAAAAATACATTACTTTTAAATTATAACATTTTCCATGTAATAAAACTATATTAACAACTATCTTCCTTCTTTTGATTTTTTTAGATTCCTAGAGATGACCCAGCCTCCCATAGACTCAGCAGAGGTAGAAAGGTTAGAGCCTGGAAGGGCAGAGAAGGGACCTCATAGTCAGAAGTGTGGAGAGGAAAAGGCCTGGAATATGGGTATTTAATGATCAGCCCAAACCCTTAAGTTCCTAAAAAGTGCTCACTGTCTGCTTGCCTTTGTTCCATCTTTGGATTTCAAATAACTCAACACAGAAGGCCGCATCCAGTGACACCAAAAACTACTACCAGTACTTTTCCAGTTATATCAGTGAGCAGAATGTGTTACTTCTTCCCCCAACCCCCAGGAAGAAGGCCTGTTTGAATTGGAGGGGAGGGTAAGTGTCATTTCCAATATTAATTCTTTTATTAGCTAACAAGGATCTTTGATGTAAATCATAAGTCCTTTTTTATAACAAACATCTGAGCACCTGTTAACATATGCGGAATTTCCCTTGCCCACTGGAATAATCCATTTAAAAGTGAAAAAACTTGTTCTTCCTTTTTCATTAAAGAAAAAAAAAAAGAAAGAAAACAAAGTGATTGCTTTTTGCCATTGTCTTGAGTAAGATCTGAGAGTCAGAGGACTTGGCAGAAACTGCAGCTCACCCTCCTGCTTTACTTCCCACAGTCTTTGTTCACTCTGAAGTGGATGTTTTCCAAGCTAAGCTCCCCAGAGCCCTGGGGGTTTCTTAAGAGAAAGAAAGCCAGAGGACTTGAGACCTCACTCCCCATGTCCTCAGCTAGAACAGCAACCTTTTTGTTTCATCTGTTTACACTTCACAAGTTTTCACTCAAACAAAGGTTTCCTGGCCCAAACAAGTTTGAAAAACATTTTTTTCAAAGGCAATGCAGGATCAGTTTTCAGCTTCCCAGCAATTAATGCAATTGGTTCCCTAATCCAAAGGTACTTTTATATAACCTAAATCTAATACCATTATCCAATCTTAGTACTCCAAAACTGTTTTTCTACTCTAAATGCTTGAACTTTATGTCGATGCTGAGAGATATTTTCCTATGGCTGCTTTGGGAACACCATGGTTCATGCTTTCTGGTCTCTGGTAGCGTCTAGCTCCCATCAATGGTGACTATGGGCCCTTTGTGTGTACAAGTTGCCCTCTTTTAGAGGGAAGCATGAAGTGATGAACAGATTGGGAACCCTTAAAAAAGCCCCTGAGGGCTGAATGCCCTCAAACTAATGCTCTTAAATAGAAGTGACCGCATCCTGTGTCTCCATGCTCCTTTCTCTCTCTCCCCATCCTGCTTACCTTCTGGGTTCAATTCTCAGGGAATTAACTCCTGTTCATCTTTCAGGCCTAAATGTGCCTTTCTCAGATGGATTGCCTGGTCCTTGTCCCCAAAACAAGGCTACTTTCTCTGTTTTGTGTTTGTCAAAGGCATAAATGTTGAATTGCCTGCAGAGAAAGGAAATGGATGGATCTTTTCTCCTTTGTACCTCTGCCACTTAGCAGAGTCTGGTGCAAGGCAGATGCACAATGTCTAGCAAATTAGTTCATCACTAATTTCTCCTTCTTTTAAAGTGTCTTGGGTCATCAGTCAAGTACTTATTCATGCTTGCAATAAATATGTTATCATTCACCCTGGCCACTGTGGGGGGGGGGAGGGGGATACAAGTAGCTATTGTATGCACTAAGGTTCTAAATAGAGAACATCAAGTTAAAGTAGAAAGACACATAGAAAAGTAGTTTGACTAGAGTATGATTTTTGTTGTTGTTTGTTTTTCTTTGATTTATTTGGTTTTTATGTGTATGTGTAGTTGTTTTTGTTTTTGCTTTATTTTACAGAGCAAGAGCATCTGAGGCCAGAAACAAGGACAGACTGTGGAGGACTTAGGGATGAGCTTGGACCTTATGTTCCTGGCCACAGAGAGCTACTAGGGGTTTCGAGCAGGAGAAACATGATCAAAAAGGCTAACTCAAAGGTCTTGACTCACTCACACCATGATCTACAACTTCTCATGGACCTATTGTTAATTTATTCAGCCACTTCTTAATACAAGTGAAACTCCCACATACACACTTGTGTCCACAGGTACACTAGGCCTGGTATGCCTGAGGACCTGGGCATTAGAATTGCAAGGAAAATTGAGAGCATCAACTCATTTGGTTAGGAGTATTTTCTGGAACGCCTCTGTGGTGGGAAAGATGCTGAAACCCCACCTGGACCAACTGAGAAAGAGATCTTCCCCATTAGCCAGGGCAGAGGGATGCCAGATGCCTGTGATTTCTGGCCTGACACGCTGTCATATAGTGTGTGTTCTTAGCATAAAGGGATTGCTCTAATGAGGGTTCCATGACCTCATGAAGGAAGTATGGGGAAGAGAGGTCTTGCCACCTCTCCTGAGCATCTACTTGCTTCACTAACCGGCAATGCCAAGTCCTGGGCATGACTTCAGCTGAAAGAACAAGGACTGCTGGATTTTATCTGTAGGCAGCTCACTGGGAGATGTTCAGAGAGGTCAGCCTGGTATGTTCTTCTGATCAAGGGTCTCTATGTATACTTAGAGGTATTTCAACCCAGGAGATCTTGGTTTTGGTTCCTGCTTTACCTTTTACTCCTGCGTGACCCTGAGGTGACCACTCTGGCCCATGGGCCTGACTAGATCACTGTGGCTGACTAGATCACTATTTTCCAGCATAATGATCATAAGGGTGAGGAAAAGGAGTGCAGAGGGGCTGGGTGGATGCAGCACCCCACCCCTCCGCTTCCACTAGGGCACAGGCTGGACTTGTTCATACGTTTTCCTCTGAGGGGACATTTCCCAGGGTAGAATAAGAAACAAGTTGGGCAAGTGTGAGGTCTCAGGAAGCCCACCCCACACTCCGAGAAGAATGAAATCCATCCAGGATATGTTCTTAGGCCAGAGGTGACATTGCAGAGGGAGATTGGGCCTAGATTATTGTTTTTCACATTGATGGTTTTCAAACTAATACCTTCAAACTTCAGAAAAAGCTAGAAAAGGTGTGGGCTGTGTGCCAAGCCAGCTTGGAAGCCAGGATTGGTAGGAGTAAGGAACAGGATTAGAGGCCACGCCCTCAACATAAAAAACCCCAAAGCAAGGAAGTCTCCACCTCCTGCCCTCCCCTCTGAGGCTCCAGCCTGCCTGCTTCCATGCAGGGAGAGATGCCAGTTGCTGGTCCTAAATCCTTTCCACTCACTTCTGTGGCTGGTGCCAGAGAGCACTCCCCATAGAACTGTGAGCGGAGCATCGGCAGGTGTCATGCCTTGCCCATCCAGATCGGATGCGTTGGTTTTCTTCGTGAACGGGAGGAAGGTGAGTGTTGGGTGTTACTCCCCGGCTTGCAGAGGTAAGCCTGCTACAGGGCCTGATTCCGCCTGTTCCCCTCTCAGTCAGGGCTTGGCTCTAGCAGCTCCGTGGGCTCTGCCATTTACTGCATGACCTTACCCAGGGAGCTTTGCCTCCCCGAGTCCTCACTTGTGGAATCTGTTTCTTGGGGCTTTTGTAAAGATGAAAAGAGAGCCACTCCCTTCATTGCTTAGGATCCCACAAAGTGCTTATATAACTGAGTCTGAGACACGAAGGACTTTCTCCAATAACATCTTCATCTTCAGACTCAGGAGGATAAGAAATGGAGCTTGCTTTATCTTTCTATTTACCAACTTCATTTTTCAGTTGAGCCCCCTTTAAACAGAATCCATCAAAGTGTAATCTCCATCAGTTTAGTGTCCCCCTCTCTCCCTGGGTGTAGGCGAGTTCCAGGGGGAACCTATGTGACAAGGGCAGGGTCTCCTGGTTGCCACTTTTCCCTAGCATCCTTCCCTCCTGTCCTCACAATCCATCCACACAGACCACTACCTGCCCTCAGCGCCCTCTGCCAGGCCCTGTCATAAGTCTGTTTCTCTCGAGGGCACACAGCTTCTCTCGGGCCTTGTCCCCTCTCCTCCAGGGCCTCTCTGACCTCCAATCCCACATTCCTCACTGGGGTTTGGTGTGTCTCCCCCACCCACACACACACCTCTGGGCTTGGCCCAAGAAAGGAAATAGAACATGGAGCCCCTAACGTCTCATCGTTTGCCTAAGCACCCTCTCTCCTGTATCAAATCTTCCCAACCAGCAACCTCCGTGTACTTCCAAAACACGCCGCAAGCTGAGCCCTACCTGCTTTGCCACTGGCCTTGGCTTTGGAGACTCATAAAAAGCCAGAGGAGGCTCCTTCCTCCTCATGCTGCTCTGTGTCCTTTCAGAGTAAAGTAGCTGCAGTCAGAACAGAGAATAAGTCGAGGGTTAGAGGTGGTGGGGGTGAGAGTGTTAGGTTATAAAAAATAGGACCCCACCACATTCTCAATAAGTGTTTTAAAGGACTTAGGGTGGTATAGGGGCAGGCAGAAGGGGACTTCTTCCCTTGGATAGGTGCCCCTGGAATCCAGAAACCAGCTGAATTTTAATATCTCAACTTGGAAGCATCTTTCTATAGTTCCTTATTTTTGAGGTCTAAAAAAGTATATGTCTTCCTTTTGGGGAAAAAGGAAGAATCTAACACTGACGCCCACTGGATCTTCTCTTTCTCTGTACAACAAAATGACCGTTTTCTGGACACCCCAAGACAAAGTCAAAGGGAATATCCCAAGATACACAAGTGGGAAAGAGGCACCAAAAAGGACCCTCATGACTTCTGAGTGCCAACACTTCCACTTCCCAAGGGGAGGGATAGAGGAAGTCTAGTGTCCCACCAGAACCTGGGCCCTGAGCAGGGTGTCAAGGCTCACTGTAGGGCCACTCTGCGTTGAGTGGACTGGCAGGCTCCGGGGCTTGTCCAGGATGACAGCAACTCTCCCCACTCCCTTTTCTGCTACAGATCATGAAGACCCCTGATGTCATCAATTGTTTCATAGGGGTTCCAGGAACTCCTTCTGCCAAGTTTTCCTCCTATAGGACCCCCACACTGCACACCCACCATCCAAGTACCTCCCAGATTTGAAATATTTCAAGAGTACAGCAGGTTAATTGGAAGATTCCACTAAGGTAGATAGTGGAGCAAATGTGAAGAATACAAGTCCAGTGACATTTGTAGACAGAAGTGGCTCCCAGTTTTTATCATGAAGATCAGAACTGCCATGCTTTGTGAGGCTCCTGCCCCTAAATGTGCATGAAAGTTGTCTGATCTCAGAGCACCAAAAGAAAAAAAAAAGTGCATGTCTAATATTATAGCCCAAGCCCTAACAGGCTGTAATAGACATTCCACTGGTCACTGATTCAACCCCACAATAATCTCTCTTCTGTTTTAACACAGGTGACAGAAAAGAATGCAGACCCAGAAGTGACTCTGCTGACCTTCCTACGAAAAAACTGAACCCTTTTTAGCTAAGTCCTGGCTGTGTCTGTTCCTTAAAAATTTAGCCATGTGACCATGGGAACTGATCACTTCCTCCATCCAGTTGGCCCTTGGCCCTTGCTATTTGTTTTTGGCCATGGTTTTAAGTTGGACCTCAGGTGAAGGAGGCTAGTTTGGAGAGGAAGAATTTTCCCAGAGGTGCTTATATTTAATAGCATGAAATAGAAATTAAGTTCTTCATTTCCTCACGAAATAGTCCCTGGAGGACTTTGCAGGTCCTCAGCAGAGTGTCATGTAATAGAAGCTCCTGTTAACTGCCCATTCATGAAACCAAATTCTCCAGAATCAGTGAGACAGTGTCAGAGGAAAAGATTTTCTTTCCCTATACCTGCTTTCTGACACCAGACTCCTCTAGCCCCATTTTATATTCTGGAATCTAGATCTTCATAATGGCCAACATATTTTAATTGGCAAATCTAATGGATCTCTTGGAGTTGCCAGAAAAATAAAAATAAATAGAGAAATTTCAAATTAATGAAATTGGCCTCTACAATATTGTTTATAAGCCCACAAGCTCACATGGTTTATAATTAGTTGTCAATATTTGAAAATTAGGAAATTCCATGTTTAAAAAACAAAATCAAGATTTTTCAGCTTCTCATTG
The DNA here is from genome assembly GCF_048772815.1 of Callospermophilus lateralis. NCBI lineage: Eukaryota > Metazoa > Chordata > Mammalia > Rodentia > Sciuridae > Callospermophilus > Callospermophilus lateralis. The sequence goes on along the minus strand of NC_135313.1, from coordinate 34,106,760 downwards.
TGACTGGGAAACTGGCCAGTCCTGTGTGGCAATAGTATTGCTTAGAGCTCAGTGGGGACTGTGCCTAGTTCCCTTTGAGTTGAGGCTCTCCAGTCACACCCTTGCCACTGTATTTATTTGTATGACATCTCTGGTTAAGCACTTGAGGCCATGTTTTAATTCAGATGAATAAGCCCTATCATTAGGAAAAAATAGATAATAGCAATAAAGAGTCAGTGATTCTGAAGTGTTTTGGGCCAGTCTAGTCGATTACATCCAGTTCCATAAATTGTGTAAAACAGATCACAAGTAAAAGGATGAATGAGGCTGGGCCTAGATTTGGGATTGGACCTGGACCAATCCAGGGGTGCTCAAGGAAAAAATCAAAAAGTAAAGACAGGAGTTTCCTTTGAAGATTCCTTATTTTCAAATACAATACAAGTTACTGAGCAAAACTCATAATACATTTACTAAAAATAAAGTGCTTCTCTTCCAATTACATGATTACAGCTCAGAGGAAGACATATAAGAATATCCTATAATGAAATAGGATTTTTCAAAGTTTGTACCTCATTATCCCATGAGATGCTTATAATAAACCTGTGACAATAAAGTAGATATTATGCCTCCTCTTGTGTAAATTAGAAAACAGGCAAGAAAAAATTAAGTATGGCCCATGTCACACAGCTAATAAGGTATAGAATGGCCTTTCATAAGACCTGGAAGTTAGAACATGACTTCAGAGACCTGCAGCTCACCCCACAAAGACCTTTAGTGACACCCTAGGGAAGCAGCTAGCTATGCTAGATGCAAAATGTTCCCCTTGGCAACTTTTCCTTGACCACCCCGACCTCCAGTAGGCCTCACAGGAACCAAATATGCCTGTGGAAGAGGAAGCTGTGGAGCCTGCACGGTGATGGTGTCTAAGTACGATCCAGTATCCAAGAAGATAAGGTACCCACCAGACACTCAGAAACCAGAGGAGGGCTTTGTTTATCTGCCTGGCTTGTGTTCTAATCTCGCAACTAAGAAAGATTTTTGGATTTTGCTATCTCTGGATCTCAGACCCCTCTGAGAAATCCCATAAATGTTGGGAGGCATCTACTCAGATAATGCATAAGCTAATTACATTTTACGTATTCTTTCAGGAAGATCATAAACCTCCCAAGGCTCATCTATGTGCCCTAGGTTAACAAACCCCACCTTAGGCCAACAACATATTTAACAGATGAGGAAATTGAGACTCAAAAAAATGAAGTAACTTGTTCAGGGTAGAACTTAAACCCAGGAAGTCTGAAACTAATTCTCTTTCTACTTTTGGGATGCCCTAACCCTGTAGAACAGGTATCTGGGCAACATTATAGAACTTGGGCTTTTTCCAAATCCCATTGGCCCAAGAAATTAAGAGATAGTTTAGAACATAGGTCATTCAATATCATTTAAATTAACAAGCAAAAAAATACCTAAATGTGTAGCTGTGGGTAAAAGACCTATATCTTTTGCTTGCCTTTGCTTTTTATGAGGTCAGTGTCTCAATGGATGTCTGTTGAAGTTCAATCACTCTCCTAGAGACCTTAGTCCATTCCTGTTGTTCCCAGGTGAGTCCATTCTAGGCCTAGGAAGTTTTTCTGAAGTTCAGAATGCCCATATCCACCTTAAGGATCCTCAATCCTTGCAGGTAGCACAGAGGCAAAGAGAGGACTGACTCTAACTTCTCCTTGCTGTCACCTCTCCAGTTCCCCAGCCTGTCAGAGCTGATGGATGGGCTTTGGGGGTCTTCTGCTGCCCTTCTGGCTCCAGTGTTCCCCATGAGGCAGGACTGTGTTACTCCTCCTGGTTTTTTTTCCTTGTGTTTCTCATACAAAGACACTTCTCCATCACTGCATGCCTGGTGCCCATCTGCTCTCTATATGGAGCCGCTGTCACCACCGTGGAAGGCATTGGAAGCATCAAAACCAGGCTTCACCCCGTGCAGGTAAACATGCATCTCAATTTTCACACTCCTTAACTTTATTGCTTTACCAAATGTTTCTTAAATGTACTGATTCTAGATTACAATCAAGTAAGTAGAAGATTGGGATGTGCGTTGATCAAGGTAACAACATCTGTCCTTTGATTTAAAAGAAAGCTGGAAATACATCTATATTCTAATAGATGGTCATTCTTCTCATTACTTTTTCTACCTGAATGATAAGCAGGATCATCAAAATACCAATTAATGCCTATTGGACTATGAACTAGAATACATACTACACACTGGCTATTATGTGTAGAATAAATACCTCTGTAGATAAGAGGATAAAATTCAATATTGTTCCATGTGACATAGAGGTCTCAGGAGTACAATCAGAAATGGGAATGAGTAGGGTCTAAAAATAACTTTTTGTAGATTAGGAGTACAATCATTTGCCCAAATCCTAACCTAAAACCAGAACAAAGATTTTGGATCCAAGAGTAATGGCATGCATTGGCAGAGAACACATCAGTTCCTCTGTCAATGTCCTAGAGGTTCAGGGAGTCACAAGACCAGATCAACTGAGTCATTCGAGGCAGAAGGAGCCCCAAGGATCTCTGAGTTTAACCACATGAGAATCATTTCCAAGATAAGCAAAGAATCCAAAAGAGTCTGTTAGAATCTACTAGATTAGGCAAGATGCTCACAGCAGGTCCATAAACCCCAATCCTAGGATAACACTGCATCCTGAAATCTAGAACAGGGCTTCCCAAGTTTACTGTTCCTAAACATCACCTGGGAGGTTTTTCAAGATGCAGATCCTGAGTCAGGAGGTTGGGAGCAGGGACCCCGAGTTCTGTACTTCCTACCAGCTCATAGAGGAAACCAATACTGTGGGACCACAAACCACCCTTTAAGTAACAAGGATCTTGAACACAGACCAAAATGCTTAAGTGTGATTTCATCTGAGCCTACACAGAAGAATTCAAAGAAGAAAGGAAAATGAGATTGACAGTAGATAGTATTCAAATTAATCAAGAAGAGGTAGGCTTCTGGTCAACCTCCTTGATGGAGTGTTCAAGAAACTATTTTTTAAATTTATGTACATTCATTATAATTATTAATGCCTGAAGAGTTCTTCTCTGGGAGTTGAAGGTGCACAGTATCTCAACTTGAAGGATTGAGCACTTGACTTTGAGAAGTGCCTAAAATGATAGTCTATGGCTTCTGAGTCACTTCCTCCTGAAGCCTCCTAGGAAAAGGGACACACAGACCCTAACAAAAGGGCTGGGGCACATTTGCTTAGAGGAAGGGCTCCACCTCTCATACCTTGGTTAGAGTTGATCACAGCAGGAAAGTATGGCTATACCCATGCTTTTGTCCTTCCAGGAAAGAATTGCCAAGAGCCATGGCACCCAGTGTGGATTCTGCACTCCTGGGATGGTGATGTCTATGTATGCACTGCTCAGGAATCACCTGCACCCCTCAGAGGAGCAGCTCATGGAGGCCCTGGGAGGTAGGTCTGACACAGGGGAAAACCACCAGCTACCCACAGCCAGGTGAGAAGTTTCTTCAGGCTGTTATAAGCCACCTTCCACATTATTTCTGCCCTACTAAGACCTCCACATAGGTCATTTCTAAAGTAGCTACAATTCACCCAAGAGCAGAGAAAGATGCTAAGCAGTTCCCTGCTTATCAAAGTATATACATGGTATGTTCTGCAAAGCACTAATGCACAGCATATGTACCACACCACTTATCTGTCCAGTGATTTGTGTGGCTGCCTTCATTAAGGGCCTGTGTTAGTACTGGGGCTGCCCTAACAAATCACCACAAACAGGTTGGCTGTAAGGAGGACCATTCCTTGCCTCTTCCTAGCTTCTGGTGTTTGACAATAGCCCCTGGCATTTTATTTATTTATTTATTTGGCTTGTACATGCATCACTTTAATCTGTGACTCCATCTTCACATGGCCTTTTCCTGTGTCTGTACATCCAAATCCATCCCCCGCCTTTTTTTTTTTTTACAAGGACACCAGTTCATAGGGCCTACTATAATCAAGTATAACCTCATCTTAATTCAGTTACATCTACAGAGATCCTATTCAAAATGAGGTCATAGCCACAGGTTTTATGGGTTAGAATTTCAACACATCTTTCTGAGAGACACAATTCAACCCTCAATAGAACTCTTACAAATTGAGAGAATCCTTTAAAATTTGTAATGGGTGTAAGTTACTAAAGAGGGGTTCATCAATCTGTCTTTTTTATGGGATCAGTAAACTTCATCTTCAGGTGTCAACGGTCCCTCAACAAGTCATCTGTAAGACACACAGATTCTTAATTGAGGACCCTCAAGTAAGCACACACCTGTATTCAGCCAGGTGCTAATGAAATTCCTCCTGTCTCCTGTCCTCTCTTTTCTCTCTGCTCCAATGCAGAATATCAGTTTAAGTCATGTAGAATCCCCACCTTCCTTGGGTCCCTCTCCTAGTATAGTCCTTCAGCAGATTCTCAGTTTAAAGCATGGCCAAGCCCAATCTCCCTCACCTGGCATTCAGAGAACCCTGGCAACTGTCCCATTACCTAAGGCTTCCTTCTACTCCATGTGACTCCCTTTAGTCTTTTCTCCTCTCTGCCTCTACACATTTCCTCCTCTGCACCTTTCTCGTGTTGCTCTGTGGTTAACAGATCTGCTTGTTTACTAATTTAAATCAGGTAAACAGCTGTTAAGGATTGTTTTTTAAGTAGGTTAACAGATCTGTTTGTTTACTTTCACCTTTCCTTTTCATTATATTTAATAATTCTTTTCAGGATAATGTCTTTTTAGCATCATTGCCAGAATTCCTATCTTCATCCAATGAATATAACTCAACAAGTATGCTCAATCAAGGAGTCAACTTACTTTGGGAGGAAACGGACTTTGGGAAGAGACGGACAGATTGATAGATTCCTCCCCTTTGAACTGCTTACAGAACTTGCCTGGACTATGTAACTACGTTTAGTGCAGCAAATTGTGGTAATGCTGGCATATCTTTGCTGATGGTGTCACCAGTGATCTTTGCTGATGGTGTCACCAATGATGCAATTTTTCCAAAGGAACTGTCAATTGGCTTGGTGTAGTGGCATTTCTGTATCCTCCTCCCTTCTGCTAGTGATGGTCTAAAATTTGGGGGCCAATGGCTATATGCTGGACCGGTAGTCAGTGACGGGTATGATCCAATTGCAGTGGTATCAACCTAAGATAGGAGGCTGACGCCTAAAGGTCAGTTGCCTAAAGGTCAGTTTTCTGATGACGGGTAAGAACCATATGTTGAATTGGACAACCTACCAGGCACGGTCCTTAAGCCACATTAACCTCACTCCCCCACTGGCACCAAGGCCAAATTTGGGGGCCAACAGAGGTGAGGCAAAGAACCTCACCCCACCACTGGTGCATAGACCTATCCACAAGTATGGCTGTATGCTGGACCGGTAGACAGTGACGGGTATGATCCAGTTGCAGTGGTATCAACCTAAGACAGGAGGCTGACGCCTAAAGGTCAGTTTTCCAATGATGGGTAAGAGCCATATGTTGAACTGGACAACCTACCAGGCACAGTCCTTAAGCCACATTACTTGTTGTTTAATTAATCAGAAGGGGGGAGATGCTGGGAGCCATCAGCCAAGTAGGTATGACAAATTCCTTGCCAGCTTACTCCCATGCTGTCTAGTGGAAGGACTTCTGAAAGGTGACCTTGCTCAAGGACCAGGGCAGGATCCGTGTTTAGGGTGTTCCCTCTTTAGAATAGGGCGGTTTAGCATAATAGGAGATTAGGGTGTTCCCCCTTTAGAATAGGGCAGTTTAGCATAATAGGAGATTAGGGTGTTCCCCCTTTAGAATAGGGCGTATCCTGCTGCTGAGTTCCTCTTGAGTGCTTAGGGTCAGACAGTGTATTTTGGGAGACAGAAGCCCATGCGGAGTGGATTAGGGCAGAGAGTGGATTTGGGAGAAGTGGATTTGGGCAGAGAACGTGGATTCCCCCAGAGCGTGTTTGTAGACGGCCGGTGTGAGTTCGGGAATAAAGAATTGCTGTTTGAATCTACAAGCTGTGTGGAGACTCGTGATTTGTGCCCAGCCAGAGACTGCGGCAACTGCTCCACACCAATCCATAGCTCGCTCATCTTTGAAGCCTGAGCTTCTTAGCAAGGTATCCCCAGATGAGCTCTAGTTCACACTGACCTTCCTTTACCTCCACTCCCTATATCCTTGGAAACTTGAGGTTTGCAAGCTTTTCCATGCAATAGAATGTACTGCAAACCTCTTAAATGCATATTACTGGGCCCAGCCTCAAGAAATTCTGATTCTAGAGAATCTGAACAGAGACAGAGATCTGTATTTTTAACAACTGCTTTCAAGAAATTCTGTTGCCTGACCTTAAAATCTCTGAGGAGACCAATGACAAACTGCCCAAGGCATGATACTTTTCTCATATTGTGCCTTGGGAATTATTTATAGTTTCTGTTTTAGGATCACCAATATTTTACAGTCTGAAATATAGTTGTTGTAAATAAATACACAATGGAGATGGAGATGGAGCTCAGTGGTACAGTGCTTGCCTGGGCCCTGAGTTCAATCCTTAGCATCAGCAAAAAAAATAAAAATAAATAAGTATCTAGATGTATTTAAAATTTCAAAAAAAAAGTCAGTAAATAGAAGTCCTCCTGACAGTCATGCTTCTCCTCCAATTAGGTAATCTCTGCCGCTGCACTGGGTATCGGTCAATTCTTGAGAGTGGCAAGACTTTCTGCATGGTGAGTAGGTGGCTCTACAGAGCAAGAATGACAGGGACACAGAAATTAGTTTTCCCAGACCATCTCTAAAGTCTATAAGGGAGATAAAGTAAGTTAGATCCAACTAACTTAAACTGGAGTTTAAGCTATTTCCTGGGGATTGGGTGAGTTCTGTACCACCTTTGATGTTGTCCAAAACCACAGACAAAAGTCAAATGATCTAACCAGACATCCAGATATTATTTATCAGTTAAGCAAAGTATCTAGATAGGACAAGCAAGAGGGCTTCAGCAAACCCAAGTAGACACACAAGGGAATAAAGTTTGCTGTGGTGAGGTAAGATTTATTCCAGAATCTAACCAGCTGGGAAGGTGTGAACAGATTGAAAAAAAAAAAAAAAAGTTGAATAAGTAGAGTGGAATCCAAAATTCACTCCAAGTGCCTCAGCACAGGGAGCTTCCTCTACAAAATGGGGGAACTTCAATGGGATGTTCTGAAAATCAAGTGAGTCTTGCTTGGCAATGAGTAAGAGTTTAAGAAATAGTTACTACTGTTGTTGACAATGTTGTTGACACTATGAACTAGCACTTGACAGGGATACCAAACAGATGCATCTGATGACCCTCTCCTGAGGGTAAAATGGATATGGGCAACAAAGTCCTTAAATCCAAGCAAAGGGGACCCCACAGTTTAGAAGGCCCCCCTCTGATCTTTCTCCAGCCATTCTCAGGAGTCAATAGGGTCAAGTGACTTGCCTACCTGTATCTTCACTCCTTTTCTAAGTCATTCCCCATGTATGGTTTTGACTCCACTTTTAGGCCAATATCAGCCCCTTTTCTGATATACTCAAGGGTGGATCATGACAGCCAGCATCTACACCCTGCACCCTAGGTCAAAGGGAGTGGACAGGACTTGGAGACTCTGGTGGGAGTGTTCACATGGGTGAGGCCCCTCATAGTGGAGAACAGAGCCAGGGCTGAAAGATAAAGGGAGCAGGCTATAGGCTGAGGTCACCATTTGTATTCTTTCCCCAATTCCACAAATAATAGAGGTGAGCCTAGAGGTGGACAAGCAAGTATGTCCAGCTAACCACAAAGTCAGGCACATGTTCCATGTCTGTGTGTCCCAGACTTCTATTGTCACATTGGGGAAGCCAAACTTAACAAGCCAAGAAGTAAAATGAATAGCCATGAACCCAACAAATTGCATGGGACTTTAATGGGCGACAGCAACCCAGCTCCAGAAGGCTGTAAAAGGTTGATATCCCCTGGGCCAAGGGAACACGGGCTTCTTTCCATTATTGTTGACTCAAGGTCCATTCTGGCAGCTCTCAGAGCTTTCAGTAGAAAAGGAAGCTTTTTACATTCTTGGCCCAGCTATTTCAGTCTCTTGAACACAATTAGTAAGATGCAGCTTCAGACACTTGGGCATAGTTAGAGAACTGCTGAAGTGTCGGGGAAAAGGTATTTTAATAGACACTTAGGAGAAAGGAAGAATATAGTAGAGGTAAGTTTGGAGGAAACAGAAATAAAAGAGATTCAAATGAAAACAGGCTTAAACATTCATTATCAACTCATTCCCAGTCAACCCATGGATAGCCCAAATGTCTGGGAGATCTGATTTCTTCTTTTGCTTCTTTCAAATTTTTCTTAAGTATCTTATATGAAATATGATTATAATGAACAATGTTGTTGAATATTGTATAGATTATATTGCTATTGTCCCCCCCAAAAAATTATAAATTAATTTTACTTCTAATAATTAATCTTAAAAATTCATAGATATACACAATCTGTACAAAAATGTTCTTTTACTATGTAGTATATAAACATGTAATATATAAATGTAGTATATATATATATATTTTATGTCAAATATCATTAAGAGAATAGGGTGATGATAGTCTCTTTTATACTTTGGTATATTCTGTGTCATTTTATATTAGCATATATCTTTTATATACTATATATATTTTTTTTCATATATATATTCTATGTATATCATCTTATATAAATAGAGAAATACAGCAAAAGAAGAAAGGCCTTATGATTATCCCTGTTCCAATAGAAACTACAAACAGTGTTAAAAAGTGAAAACTGCCAAATCCTTCAGGACACACATATACTTACCTATTTTAAAAAAATTAAAAGTGTTTAATATAAGGCATCCTACTTCTTAGGAGTCAGCTGACTGTCATCAGAAAGGAACAGGAAAATGCTGCATGGACCAGAGAGAAAACCACTCCTCCTCACTGGACAGGAAAAGTGATGTGAGTGTCTTTGTTAGTTTAGGTCCCTGGCTATGAGTAGTGCCTGGCCCAGTTTTGAAACTGGACTTGCTAGTTTCAATGGTCACTCTCTGCTTTACTTAGAACTGTCCCAAGTGTATGCTCAAACATGGCACTTTGCATTTGGAAGTGGGTAAAGTGGCCATCTGAAGCAAAGACTCCGATTTTCCCCTCAAAGCCTAAAAGACTAAAAGAAAAACTACTTGCACAACAGAAAAAAAAAAATCCACCCCTCCTGAGGGTGGATCATCAGGTGGGAATGGATTTTGGAAGCTGACCCTGCTCACAAGGACTGCGTACTCTGTCATTGCACCTCCTCCTCTTCAAAGAGGGCACAGCAACCTCAGGAAGTCTGAGAACCCTCCAAAGTCACATGGCAAGTTAATGGCCCCCATGCCTAGGACATCCAGCCCTAAACATTCCAGCCTCTGGCTTTGCTTCAAGAGATACTCATTTCCAAAAAGGAGCCACTGCCAAGTTCTCAAAGGAATTACTTGGAGAAGTTGAAATGCAGAATAAAATAGAGAACTGGCTCCTGTTATACAAGAAAACCTGAGAGTCCAGAGCAAGTCTTAGCCAACACTGTGCCTATGATCCCCTCCTCCATCTCTGCCCTTCAAGCCTACCTTTTCTCCATGTTTGCCTCTGTCACTTATTGGTCTAAAGAAAGTGTGCAATGGAACAGAGGATGTTTCCCAATGGATGTGGGCTGCATCCCCCCTGACTACTACCCAGAGGATCAGTACCTTGGTGCACTAATACTTTCTAAAGTCAATCACAATTTCTTGAGAATTCAATTTGGGCAATGATTGGTCTCTGGAGACCACCTGATTTACATTAACCAAACTTAAAAGAATATGATATTTAAACTGGAATGTGCTCCAATATTTGTTCATAAAGAAAAACACGATTATAAAGTGGGTCTTGAGATCAGTGAACCACAAGTCCTTTTTCTTTTTCTTTTTTTTTTTTTTTTTTAGTACTTTTATTTGTAGATGGGCACAATACCTTTATTTTGTTTAGTTCTTTTATGTGGTGCTGGGGAATGAACCCAGTGCCTCATGCATGCTAGGCAAGCGCTCTACCATTGAGTCACAGCAGGAGCCACCACACAAGTCCTTTTTCTACAGGAAATCTTGTATAGGAAACCAAATTATATTGCAAAGGCTGTGTGCCAATCAAGGACACAGAAGAGTTGCACCATCTTAACAGGTACTGTTCTGAAAGGCCCCTGTTCCATGGAGGTGGCCATTCTACCTGGCCAGGTGTCTGCCCTGCAACTCTGACTCCTCTTTAAGCTCTGTTAACATCTTCTGTTTGGGCAAGTCTTGGCCTAGAACCTGTTTAGGGGAAATTGACTTGAATCATTATGCTTATCTGACATTTTCATTCTCAGGCATACTTTCATTTCTAAGTTTTAGAGATACACCCCATCATCTCCTGCCAAATACTGCCCATATTTAATCTAACATAAAAACTAGTCATTCTGATATTGGCCCATGATGCCTCAATCTGTGGCCCTACAAAGAACTTTTATAAGGAAAATTTTCCTCCTGGAAGCTGGGAAGACCTCAGAGACAAAAAAAGGGTGGGGAGGCACGGGAGTTGGACAAATGTCAGACCATTTCACCTAATCATCACAATTACCCTTCAAAATAAGCATTACTTCCCCCTTAATCTTTAGAAAGGTTAAGTACCTTCCAATGGAAAGGTCAGAGAGGGGAGCTGAGAGTCAACTAGACCTGTATGCATCCCACATCTGAGTACCCTCCCCATGGCACCTGCTGCCACCCCTGCATCCCAAAGTTCTCTCCCAATTTTCCTTAGTTCTTTAGGAATATTTTCTGGCAACAAGTGTTTTCCAAAGCTAAAGCAGCTCTGAGTCAGGCAGGATGACAGTTCAGGAGATGGTTCACTATGCTTTGGTTTCCTTAAGTGTAAAATCGAGATGATCATTGACTTCTTTTATACAATTATCATGAGAATTGAATAAATTATTAATACATGTTAAAAACACTGGGTTGGGGGTGTAGTTCAGTGGTAAAACACTTGCCCAGCATGCATGAGGCCCTGGGTTCAATCCCCAGTACAGGAAGGAAAAAAAGCACTCAATAAATATTAACTATTATTACGAAAGTCAGATTCCGTGAGTGAGTGTGTGTGCATGCTAAATACAGGACTCCTCAGAGCTTTTAGCATTTTGAATCCTTACTTGGCCTGGGGAAAGATAGTGGTACAATGTAGAGGACTGCTCAAACTTATTTAATGTCTGATAATTTTTCATTCAATGTCTTAGCATTGCCCAGAGTACTTTTTGGAGGAATTCATAGAATACTCTTTCCTCTAATATCATGCTTCTGGAAAATCTGTATCTCTCTTACAAGATTCTTATTTAAGTTATTTAGTTTGAACCATTTCCCTGTATAAGGAGAGTAGGTGAATTAGTACTAGTTAATCTTGCCTAATTCCTGTAAATGACTACAGCACTGTTGCCAATTGAGTGGGGCTGACAGGGCCATCTGCTTCTTCCTTCTATAAAGATTTGCACAGAGTTATTTGCGAAAGAGGAGTTCCAGCCATTGGACCCAACCCAGGAGCTCATATTTCCCCCAGAACTCTTGGTAAGATGAGTTGGGTGTTTTATGTGCTTGTTTAAATATAACCAGTTATGAACTCAGTTTTATAAATCCATCCATTTCCTTCCCGTGACACTGTCAAATTGTGGAAGTGGTTAATAGGATGGAGATTACTGTTCCCTCCCCAGTTCACCACCCCTGAGCCACCCCCCACCATGTTCCCTGAAGCCCCATCTGAGATTTTGTTAAAAAAAGATTACACCATTGCTTTCATCATTGTTATCTGGAATTTGTCCCTGTCAACTGTCCAGGTGATAAAGCACTGTAAGATCCTACTTGGTTTTTCTGACCACTCCAGTGTATTGGTCCCCAAAAGCACCCCATTCCTTACCCTCCCCTCTGTCAAAATCACAATCTTCATTCCCAAGCATTCTGTGTCACATTCTGAAAAACTCTTCTTTCTGAAGGTGTGCATTCATTCATTCAAAAATATTTGTCTGTTTAGCAACAAGCCAGCACTGTTCTAGGTACTGACATGAAGCAGGAAACCAAGCTAACAAAAAGCCCCACCCAAGAGAGCTTGCAGTCTGGTAAGAAAGACAGACAATAAGCAAAACAATAGATAGTTAATACAATGTGTCAACCAGTGAGAAGTGTGAAGGAGAAAAATAAAATAAGACAGAAGACTAGGATGCAGATAGTTGCCAGAGAAGACTTCTCTGAGAAGGTACCATAGGAAGAAAGTCTGGGAGGAAGTGAGGGAGCCAAAGATGTGCAAAGATGTACAAAGATGTGTGGGGCAAGAGCCATCCAGGCTGTGGGAACAGCAAGTGCAAAGTCCCCAAGGGTGAGAGAACAGCTGGCCTGGTCAAGGGACAGAGTGGAGGCTGGCAGGACTGGAGTCAAGTAAGCAAGGGGCAGCCTCTGCTGGACTGAATGCCACTCAGGTTTTACTCTGCAAAAGACAAGGAGCTATTAGGAAGGCCTGACAGAGGAGGGACATGCCCCTGCAGATGTTGCAATGGGATCATCCCAGCTGCTGTGTTCAGAGTAGTCTGCAAAGAGCCCAGCAGGGACTAATGTCTTCTTGAGGGGTGGTGGTTGGGACACGCTGCCAGAGGAAGCAGTGAAAAATGAGTGGATTCGGGATCATTTTGCAAGAAAACCTAACCAGCTTGCTGATGGATGTGATGTGGGCGTGAGAGAGAGAGATAGCAAGGCTGACCCCAGGGCTTTGGGCAGCTGAGAGAGTACAGCAATTTACAGCAAGGGAAAAACTTTAGAGAAACGGGTTATTTTTCCTTTTGGGGTTTCTTGTCAGATGCTTAGAAAGGGATTGGCTGGCAGGAGCTCTGCTTGAGACAGGTTAAATTTGAGAGGTTTGTTACATTAGTGCTCATTCAGATGTGAGTTTGCATTTCAGAGGCAAAGTCCAAAATAAAGATGTTAATTTAGAAGCATTGGTGTAGTTGTGATTTTTAAGACCATAAGACTGAATTATGCTAAATTAATCCACTCTGAGTGGTCAATGACAGGTACCAGCTTATTTTGTCACTTGCCTCCCCTCCCCCCCCCCGAAAAAAATTTAATTACAGGAATTTGAGTATTAGCCAATAGGTGTAGTGATCATCTTTCTGGGCAAGTGCAGCCCAGAACCCCCCAAATCTTTCTATTCCACCTGGATCCTTGTTATAACCCAGTAGGACTGGTTTGCACACAAGCACACACAGTTGCATTTGCCCTTAGAGGATGGCCGAGAACCCAGAAAAGGGAACTCTGACCTTCTATGGAGAGCGAGTTACCTGGATCTCCCCCGGGACCCTCCAGGATCTCCTGGAGCTGAAAACGAAACATCCAGAAGCCCCTCTGGTCCTGGGCAATACCTCACTGGGTGAGTGGCTGCAGTGGGTCTCATCCCACCATCAGGACTGAGCTGAACCTGCTGGTCTATTACTCTGTTCTTACTGCATGTTTTAGGAATAAAAAATCTCATTCTGTATAATAAAACCAGTGGTCTCCAAAGTTGGAAGTACTATACCTGATAGTATGCAAGGCGACTCCATGAGGGAGGGTGTAAGAAATACCAGGGTTTTAAAAAATCATTTAATTTATCTATCCTTTTTAAAAATATTTTATTAAGCCTACCTTCAAGTAGTATTATTTCACCTCGTGTAAATAACAATGTAAGAACCTTACAATTATATATTTTCAATTCCTCTCCCCCCAGTCTTTGTGCTATTATTGCATTATATTTTTAGTTTTTAATTTCAATCTATTTTTAATGGGTGCAATACAGTTATATATAAGAGTAAAATCAGTGTTATATGTTCTTATCTGCACATGACATAGTTTGGTTAATTTTCATTCTGCTGTTCCTCCCCTCTCCCATCCCTTCTCCCTCCCCCTCATCCCCCTTCCTCCACTCCACTGTTCTCCCTTCTGTTTTCAGATCCCCCCTTTTTTAAAAAATATTTTTAGTTGTCAATGAACCTTTATTTTATTTATTTATATGTGGTGCTAAGAATGGAACCCAGTGCCTCACACATGCTGGGCAAGTGCTCTACCAAGGAGCCACCACCCAGTCCCAGATTCCCCCTTTTTTGTTCCTTCTCTCTACCTTCTGCATGTGAAAGAAAACATTCAACCCTTGACTTTCTGAGTCTGGTTTATTTCACTCAGCATGATGTTCTCCAGTTCCATCCGTTGACCAGCCAATGACATAATTTCATTCTTCTTTATGCCTGAGTAAAACTCCATTTTACTCTTCTTTATCCAATCTTGCTTTGTTTTTGTTAAATATTGAGTAGACATTGTACAATTTTATAAAAATATTCATGAATATATTAACAATACATTGTACACCCAGGGACCACCCACACCCATCATTAAGAATTTGAATTTACCAAGAACTTGAAGGCTCCCATGTGCCAAACCACATTCCTTCCTTTCCTTCCCTTCTTGAAGGCCGTCCTTTGCCTACATGGCATGTTGGTCAATATTTTCCTTGTTTTTATGATTTTACCATGCATATTTGAATCTGTAAACAATGTCATTTAGTTTTGCATATTTCCAAACTCATACCAATAGCCCAACGCTTTTATTCTTTTGCAATTTGCTTTATTCATGCAATGTTCTTGACCTAAAATTCACCCCTATTGTTGCATGTAGCTGTGCTGTATTCTATTGTATGAACATGGAACAATTTGCCCCTCCATTCTATTACTTATGGACATCTGTTGAAATAGTTCCAGCTGTTTTCCAACTTGTGCTATTACAAATATTCTCATTTATGTCTCCTGGTACTTATGTACAAGAATGTTATAAGAATTTCCCACCCTTTTTATTTTCTATTTTTATATACATGTAGTGCATATCTAAATAAATAAATGCATATATTGGGAGAGCATCTGTAAATTTACTTGGCAAGGATGCAAGGTCATTGCCTTCACTTCTATACATATTTATTGTCAATTTATAAAATTCATATCTTTTGTGAGACTATTTCAATGCAAAATATATATATATATTTTTCTTTCCTGCCTCTAAAATATATTCACCCCTCAGGACCTGCAATGAAATCTCAAGGACACTTCCACCCAATTCTCCTTTCTCCTGCTAGAATTTCTGAGCTGAGTGTAGTGATGAAAACAAGTGATGGTAAGTGCCCGTTCTTCTTAGTAGATGTCAATGAAATGGTTCCTGTGCTAAGCTTACACCGGCCAAGTAATTCAAAGCCTCCTCATCCAGTTGTATATTGTCTGGCCTATTTCTACCTCTTTGTTTCTCTACTGTGATAGTACATCTCCATCGTGGCACTTGACTGTCAAAAGCTTTGCAGGGAATATGAGGTATCTGAATGTCATTCAAGATCTAGCGCTCACTACAGGAGTCTCACCTACAAAATTCCATGGTCTCAGAGACAAAAAAATTTACAGTATCACTTTGATGGAGATAGTAAGAAAAAACAGATGGAAAGGGGGTGAATGCAGGGGAAAAATTGTAGAAAGATTGTCTGGCACTCTCTTGCTACTCATTTTGAGGGAACAGTGGCAAAAGACCAAGTGGGACAAAGAAAACTCTACAGGCAAGCACCCCTAGTCACTTACCACACCCCTAAGTGTGCCACTAGTGTGGCGCTCTCTATCAGAGGAGGAGGG
This sequence comes from Callospermophilus lateralis, assembly GCF_048772815.1. Taxonomy (NCBI): domain Eukaryota; kingdom Metazoa; phylum Chordata; class Mammalia; order Rodentia; family Sciuridae; genus Callospermophilus; species Callospermophilus lateralis. The sequence continues at coordinate 34,091,035 of NC_135313.1, read as the reverse complement.
ACCTGCAAAGTAGGAAGAAAGCATATAAGATTCACATTCAAGATGCACAACAAACCCTTTAGCACACACACACACATACACACACAAAAAAAAAAAAAAACTTATTTTACACTTTTCTTCATCCTCTGGAACTACTAGTCCTGTGCATGTATATAAATGCTCAGTCAATAGCTCATAAATGAATTAATGGAAAATATAAATGCATGAGTGGGTCAGGAACTTGAATGTAAATGGAATGCAGTAGAATAATGACCTTCTTAACCTGGGCAACAGGAAGGTTGACAGAACTGGAAGCTTTAATTAGGAATGACTCTAGCTCGCCCTGTGTTGGTGGGGACCAGTCGTGAGCAGGGGAGGGGGCCACCACAGCTGAACCTGCTGTACAGGAATCCTCTCTCTCTGGTCTCTCTGGTCTCTGGACCAGCAAGCCTGTTCTTCCCTGGCCTGACCCCATCCATTTCCACAAGAAAGGAGCCCTTCTTGGGTTTTGCCCAGCTTCAGTCTTTGGACAATTCAGGTAACATTGCTGGTGTGAGCAGAAGGAAAGGAATGAAAGAATGAGTGGACCGGGGGTATAGACAGTACGTCTAAGCAGAAGGTTAAGGCAGGAGGCCCTGGATCATCTAGGAATTATTTAGCTCTCCTGCTTTCAAACTTCTCTTTAACACTGTGACCCTATACTCAAGTCTTAAATAATACAAGTAAATTAAATAGACCACTCTACTTAAAGAAAGGGGAAGACTTTCCCCCATCCCTTCCTATCCAAAGTCCCTCAAATCTGTTCCAAGAGGGCCTCTGGACTACAACTCAAAATCCTCAGTATAATCCAAATCCTTAATTTTATAGATGGAGAAAGAGATGCAAAAAGAAAGATAGTCTGTGGTCCCCAGATTGTTTCTCCCAAGCCCACCCCACCACCTGTTTAATGACCATTTATTTTGACTGCTCAGTTTGGTCTCAGGTTGAAGTTGAGCCAGTCTGAAATCTAAGCCAACAAAGAGCATGAGTGCCCTCTAGTGGCGTCTAGGAACATTTCCATGCTTCTTAAACTTTTCTTATGACCCAGGAAAATTAAAGATATTCTGGAATAAACTGGAGCCGGATGTGCTCCCACCAGCACCCCTCAGGAAATAAATTTATGTTACTGTTGTTATTTTAACTTAAATATTTATTCAAATTTTTTATTTTTATCTATATACAAGACCCGTCTGGCTCAGTGTTCTTTTCTTCCCCCTGAAAATCTTTCATCTAGTAAGTGCTCCAAGAAACCACTGCACAGGCCCATGGACTCTGAGATGGGTGGAGTTAAGTGAAGCCCCCTTTCTGAGAATCAAAGTCCTTAGTCCCTTTTCAACTCCATTGGAATGCAAGCTAGGTTCTGTGACTAGAGAGGGAGTCAACTATAAACACAATTATAGAGAACAGGAGAGCCTCTCCCACAGAGAGGCAGCCATGTTGACAGTGGACACAGCCAAGCAAAAGCCCCAAAATGGATGATCTGACCTCAAACTGAGCTTAAAATATTTTTAGAACTCTGAAGATAGGACAGACAGCTGGCCTTTCACTTCCTCCTGAGGCTGGACTGCCAATTTCTACTTATGTCAAAATAGAGGTGGTGATGCTGGTCTGCATGAAGCCTCGGACCGTAATAACCACTAACAAAACCTATTGCATGTTTTTTCCATACTAAGAAAGCTCAAGTCTTCTCTTTGAGGAGAAGGAATTATATGACTGGAAGCAAACATAGTTTTCCTGAGATCCTGCAAAGATAAGGCCAGGGTTTTTGCAGAAGCTAAAAATCAGCCCCCAGCAGAACCTGGGTGACAAGGAGGCATAGACCATCACTGATGGGTCTGGGTGGGAACAAATCCATGAGACTGCCTTTCATGAGATGCAGAAGCAGGAAGAGGGCAGAGACTCCAGGCTGAGACATTCCAGGGAGGAGGGATAATTTAGTTACTTTTAGGCAAGAATCACTTAGAATAAGGATATTAAGGAGCAGCTGGTGGTCTCCCTAATTGATTGCATTAGCTCAGATTAGTGAGGCTGAGGGTGTTGTGGGTAGATGTTGGCAGAGGTAGAGGAAAGATCGTGCCCAGGACATTTTTAATATTGGTAAAACAGAGCTATGTGGAAGGTTGAGATGTACTCAAAGATTAATCAAGATAAAAATCCAAGCCCAACCTGAAACCTGACAAAAACAGATTAATACTTCCTAATCCTGCCAGTGATGTCAACCCCACCAGTGATGTCTAGTGTTTCATGCTGCAAATCCCAGGGGAGTGAAGGATTCATTTTAAAAAGGTTGGCTAAGTCATCTCCTGAAGGCTTGGGTGACCGCTTTTATATATATATATATATATGATTTTCTTTTTTATTGGTATGCTATCATTACACAAAGTAGGAGATTTTTTGTTGAATATTCATATATGCATATAATGAGCCTTGATTTGAGCCCCTTATCCCAAATGAAGAGAAACCCTGCAGTTTGGAACTAATATCCTGCCAATCCTCATAAGTACTGTGGCAACAGTTATCAAATGTTGAATTACTTCCTGGACAGTTAGCAAGTAGCCCGTTCAGTTCTCTTGGATGATGTCCCATTGCTTCCCTGTCCCCTCCCCAGGGAGCCCCACCTTCTTCACACCCAACACCACCCAACCTAAAGCCTAGGGCAGCTGTTTGCTTAAACTGTGTTCATGGGGCCTCGCTGGTGCCTCTCACAGAGCTCATTATCAAAGATTTTGAGCATCAGGTACCTGTAGAGGGTCAAAATCTGAAGTCAAAGCATCATTGATTTTAGACAATGACCTTGGGAATTGAATGTCATAGAGCCAGGCCCATTTTGCCTGTCCCCCCCGGCCCACACACACACACATACACAGTATGCCAATCACTATTATAATGAGTTTTTCAAAAGTCTTAGAGCTTACTCACAAGGCAACCAAGCATGTAGTGGGAGACTCAAGTTTCCAATTCACCTCCCTGAGGATAGGTTTAAAGATATAATGAGATAAAGAAGCAGGGTGATTTAAGGTGTGGGGAGAGGTGATTGAAGGTGAAGTGATCTGTGGTCCCCAGGTGCATAGTCAAACCTCATGGTTCCTCATGAGCTGTATGTTCAGAAAATGGCAGCATTAGCATGATCTGAGGGTGGAGCTTCCAGCCTTCTGAGATCAACAGGTCACTCACTGGGCACCTACACAGACCCATGTGAAGCTTTTGTGCTTTCAACAAAAGCAGCCTGAAGGTCCCTGAAAAGGAGCCCCAGCAACCATTGTCACCAGGACTCATTGTCATCAGCACCCATATGTCAGAGGTGTTATCTATAAGCAAGGCAAGGAGAGGCTCAACATAGAACTCCACTGTGTGAGTTTTAAAGCTAACTAAAGCCAATAACTAGGAGAGGAGCACAGGGACTTGGAGTCAAAGGAGGAAAACACACAATGGGTTGGTTAGTGTGAAAGAGACTCGGCCAGCTGAGTTTGTTGGCTGGTAATTATCCATATTAAGGCTCTGTTCCCCCATGGAGTCTTGGAGGTAGAGGTCCTATCCTTTTGATAGTTACATTCCTGAGAATGGCTCTCAGGCTCTTGAGAGATGCTTCTGAGCTACAGAAGATGCCTATCTCCAGTGTAAACCTTGCTTTTGGTAAATGCCCAGCAAATGGCCTTGGCCATTGAGCAAGGGCTCCTCCATTCTGCAACCTTTGCCAGTGTTAATGCCATTATATGTACCTCTTAATCACACAGCAACTTGCACAGCTTCACCATGGTCTGTTAGAAGGGAGTCATGGAAAGTTCTCGTAGGATCTACTACTGACTGTCATCTCTGGCATCCCTTCTCTCTAACCTCTATTTCCTCATATCTGTCAAGAAAAGGGTGTAATCCAGGGTTTCCCAGCCCTGGTTGCACTGGAGGTCACCTAGGGAGCCTTTTAAAAATCCCCATGCCCACTCAGGCATGGTAGCACATGCCTGTAATCCCAGCAGCTCAGGAAGCTGAGGTGGGAGGATTGCCAAAGCCAGCGTCAGCAAAAAGAGAGGCACTAAGCAATTCAGTGAGACCCTGTCTCTAAATAAAATACAAAATAGGGCTGGGGATGTGGCTGAGTGGTCAAGTGCCCCTAAATTCAATCCCCAGTAACCCTTACCCTCCAAAATATCCCCATGCCCAGAGACTCCAATTCAATTGATGTGGGAGTGAATGTTGGTGCCCTTTGAGTTCCCGCTGACCCTCCATGGAGCCAGTTGTAATGACTGAATGCTAAGACCCTGGTGCCAGGATTACAATTCTATTACTTCTTCCATGTCACACAAAACCAATTCATTTTCCAGGACTAACCATTGGTGCTGCCTGCAGCCTGGCCCAGGTGAAGGACATCTTGGCTGAGAGCATCTCTGAACTCCCAGAGGAGAAAACTCAGACATACCGGGCCCTTCTGAAGCACCTGCGGAGTCTGGCAGGCCAGCAAATCCGGAATATGGCGGTATGTTCCCTGCTTTCAATCATTGTGCACACCTCGCCTGTTTCTAAACCTCACTGAAATGTCAGAATATGTGTTGGCAGAATCAGTATGCCAAAAGGTCTCGGCAGATTAGTAAGTAAATCAATATTTAAAATTAACAAGTATTATTTAATAAAATATCCAGAAATGAGCTATAAGTCAAATTCAACAGAATGCCTAAACAGCAGCACAGATGAGAAAAAGCATGTCATGATTTTGTTACTTTCAATGGCAAGCCTGTCAAAGAACCTAACTTATTCTCAGGTTGCATTAACAGAAGCACCAAGGAGGATAGGCTTCTCTGGACTATGCAAACCACAAATGGAGAATATTGATCAGAAGAATGGAAAAGAAAAATGGTTAGGTTTTCAAAATATACATGCTCTCTCTGCTGCATACCCTAGATGGTGTTATTATCCTTGGGGTATGGGGAATCAGGGGAGGGCACGTTTCCTTTGAAAAAGCTCTCAAGTGATTCTAAAGAGTTCTGTCCCCAGTCAGGAACTCTGACTAGACCCTCTAGAGATGGTAGCAAGAGAGGGTGGAAACATAACAAAAAGGGATGGGGGGTAGACAAAGGGAGCATGAGAGATACCTTTCAATATTTATAAAACACTGGGGACAGATGTGCTTCTCCATAGATCACAAAGGGTAGAAATATGGCCCATAGTTGAGAGTCCAGCAAGGCATATTTCAGCTCAGGGGGGGAGGGAAATCTTGAAGATGAAGGTGTTCATAGAGGAGTAGCTTGGCAAGGGATACCTGCCCTCGCCTATATTCTAGTTCAGACCACGGGACTGGGAGGTCCTTGTGGATTGTGTCAGAGTGCAGGGAGGAGAGCACTTTATTGGCTGGGCGGTCATTTCCCTCCCGAGTTCTGAGGTGCTACAGGCTCCATCAGGTCTGAGTAAGGTCTCCCAAGCAGAACCAAGGGACAATCCTGCCACAGTGTGGGTTCCCCTGCCCCCCAATGTGGCCCACATGAAGACTGGTCATTCCAGAGCTCATGAGCATGAGGATGAGATCCTGAGTACCGAGGCAGGCTGGCAGCTCTGTGGCTGTACCTCAGCCACCTGCACTGTCAGAGCTGGCCACCAAGCCAAACTGCTTGGGTTCGAATCCCAGGGCTGCCATGTCCTAGCTGGGGACCTGGGTCAAGTTTCAGGATTTCTCTGTGCCCTCCATCCCGCTAGGTTGTAGGGATGATTGCTTGAGTAGGCATGTCAGAGACGTGACACTGCATGTCACACATGTGAAACATGCCCAGTGCTGAGGAAGGGTCAGTTATACTCACTTCTTCTTCTGATCCAAAGGAGTCAGAGAAGGGGGACTCCCTGACACCCTGAGCTGAGTCCCTTTGCAAGGGAAGAAAGGTCCAAACTGCCCAAGATGCCCCTTGACCCCTTCAGAGCCACTGAGAGAACCATAAGCAGGAGCTATGGGATAGAAGAATTGAGAGAGACTGATGCAGCTGTAACTTTCTCTTCTTAGTCCTTAGGGGGTCATATTATAAGCCGGCATTGCTATTCGGACCTGAATCCAATTCTTGCTGTGGGCAATGCCACCCTCAATCTGCTGTCAGAAGGTAAGCAATCCCTGAACACTCTGCACGCCACTTAGAGATTTAGTGTATTTTTCATGAATTTTTTTACGGAATTACTTTAAGTCAAGGCCCAGGTTCCTGCTGTCAATTCTCCATGGGGAGAACAGCTCATGGGGGACGGCACACTGATGTGAGGGGCAGCTGGGGGTTCTTTCTGACCCCCCACACAACATGTGTGCACACACAGTCCAGGACCACACCCACACTTAGCCTGGGTGTTAGCTCACTTGTTTGTGCTTGGCCAGCAAGCACCAGGGGTGGCATGTAAGGCTGGGGTGAGAGCAAGGTTGCAGTGAACACCCTGCCTGTGACCAGGGGACCACTCCTTGCTTCCTCCTCCTCATGGTCCTCCTCCACCAGCCCCCAGTCTGAGGCTGCCCACATCACACTCTTCCCCCTCAGGTGCTGCGTAAGAAGCCACGAGTCTGATGAGGAAACACAGCAGATGTTTCAAGGACATCATGGGTCCCTGGGGCGAGGGGGAAAGCAGTGATTGATTCTATTGATGAGAGGAACAGTTCCTTGGGGAAGCTCCCTGCTAAACCCCCATCCCAGTTCCCCAGGTGCCCTGTGCACTCACACTGCCTCTGGCTGCCCCAAGGATTCCAACACCCCCTTGACTAGAGGCTAACTCCAGGCCTGGCTGTGTTGCACACTTGACACATCCCATCTCTGATCCATACACCTCCCAGCAGGAAAGATGGGATGTGGTCTCAGTCCATTTGTGCTGAGACTGAGTAATTTACAAGGAACAGAAACATATTTCTCATGGTTCTGAAGACTGTGAGAACACAGTCTCCAACATCAAGTTGCTGACACCTGGGAGGGGCCTTCTTGCTGCATTTTCCCATGATGGAAGACAGAAAGGCAAGAGAGAGTAAAAAGGAGCCAAGCTCATTTTACCACCAATCCCACCCATGAATGTGGAGCCCACAGGCCTGATCATTTTTATTGTTGTTGTTGTTCTTGTTAGTTATACATGACAGTAGAGTGCATTTTGACATATCATACATACACGGAGTGTCATTTCCCATTCTTGTGGTTGTACATGATGTAGTGTTACACTGGTTATATATTCACATATGAACATAGGAAAGTTATGTTTGATTCATTCTACTGTCTTTTCCCCTCCCTTCCCTTCATTCCCCTTTGTCTAATCCAAAGTATTTCTATTCATGCTCCCACCCCATTTATTGTGTGTTAGCATCTGCGTATCAGAGAGAACATGGCCTGATTATCTTTTAAGGGTCACATTTCCTGTTTTGGGGGAGGAGTTGATTTTTTGGCTTTTTTTTTTTTTTTTTTTTGGTGGCACTGGAGATCAGACATAGGGTCTGTGCATACTGTGTAAGTGCTCTGTCACTGCTATACCTACAGTCGAAGGGTCACATCGCTTAATACCCTTATAACGATAATTAAATTTCATGGACTATGTGAGTTTTGGAGGGGACACGCTTTCCGACCATGGTAGGTGTCACTCCCAGTCTGTCTGATTTCCTGTTGAGTATGCACCCTCTCTTCCCTAGGCCATTCTGCCTTTCCCACAGGGCCTTCAGCTCTAGAACTCCCCTTCTGCTTCCCTCATCTACAACCTGTCAATACTCACTCACTCCCTCTGTCCCTCCCACTCACCCAGTGGGCCACTGACTAGCTGGCACCTCCTTGGTGCTGACAGTGCCCCAGGCATAGAGGAGCAGTCACAACCTCTGCCCATGCAGACTTCCAGGGTATGCCCACTCAGGCATGACATGCCTCCCTGAGGTTACTGCTGGCCAACATGGTTCTACCCCTCACTGCTGGGAATTCAGATGTGATGAGGAGAAGCTTGAGGATTAATGACAAGCATTCATCCCCTCATCATCCCATTTGTCTTTGAGGCCTGCAGTGAGGAAGGAGAGGTAGGGAATACCCTGTTGACCAAAGCCAGACTTTTATCTGAGTGCCCCAGGTCTGTGGTCTGAGATGACCCAGCTCAACCCCCAAAGACAAGAGAGAAGCCAAGACTCTGGGGCAGCCCAGTCACAACCCAGGGCCTTCTTCTACAATGGTACTAACTGTTCTTCTACCTGAGTATTCCTTGTTGTCTTCAGCTTATGGCCTCTGCTTTTCTAGCTCAACCAAAGCCGTCTCTGCCTCAGGGGTGGTAGGCCCTGCAGGGAAGGTAGCAGATCAGCCTACTGAATTAGCAGCAGGGCAGGTGGTCAGAGATCAACAGGGGCTCTCACAGTGTTCCCTGTCTCTCTCAATACACCTGCCTTCCAACCCACATAACACTAATGGTGCCAGGAATGGAACTCGTGTCCCTCCTGGGCTGCAATTTTGACCCCTTCTCAGCACATTCTTCAGTGCCTTGGGCCAGGTTTTCAAGCCAGAGGGCATGACTCTGATCACCAAAAGGTGACAGCTGAGCTGGAAGGAGGTTTTACACTCTGTTAAGGTCTGTAAACAAGTCAGGATGGCACCTGGTATTTTGCCAGAGAAATGTTAGAGTCTATAAACAAGTCTGGATGGCACCTGACAAAATGCCAGAGGGAGTGGTTTGTGAAGTAACAAAAGCGAGCCATTAAGTGTGGAGATTCCTTATTGGTTGACTGCTGTATCTATTTTATGCTAATTAGATAAGCTGTGTAAAATGTATAAATATCGCTCAGATCCTACAATAAACGGCTCCTATTCCTATTCATGCTGCATCAATCTACACAAATTGTTCGTGTCCCCCCCCCCTCCCCCCCGTTATTTTGCTGCAGCCGGACTGCGGCAACACTCTGCTCATTTTTCTTCAAAGTTTTAGGTATCTGTCTCTGGAGCCAACAGCAGCAAGAACAAAAAGCAAAACCAATAATCTGAAGTCTGTTAATAATGGAAACAGCCCTGTATCTGCTTCAGTTAGGTCTATGCCCCTATCCTAAGCTGTGGCGGGTTCTATTTAGCCAGCCCCTGCTGAAAGACCAGACCATGTGCCTGGTAGGCCTGCGGCACAGGTGACCTCAGTGCTCAAAGGGAATGGGTGATGTGCCATAGACTCAGACCTCTGCCTCGCTCTGTGCAGAGAAAGGGGATCTTCTACGCTCGCTGCCAACATTTAAAAGTGCAGAATAATCTTGCTTTTCTGGCTGTGACTGTGCAAAAAATATCATTTTCTTCCACAGAAGGTACGCGACAGATTCCTCTCAATGAACACTTTCTTGCTGGATTGGCAAGCGCAGACCTTAAGCCAGAGGAGATTTTGGAATCCGTGTATATCCCTCACTCTCGAAAGGTAAGAATTCCCACTGCTGTTTTTAAGTTGTTTTTCCCTTTTTATAATGGACTCCAGTCATCTTTGGAAATCTGAAAACAAATGTAAGGAAAATAACTCTGCCCTGAAAACCTGGCTCCTGTCCCACTGTGGATTGGATCAGCACCTCGGCCCTTGGACAGCCTGGAGCCAATAGCTCCAGGGGATGGATTTGAGGTTGTTGTTTCAGCTGTTGAGTGCAGCCTGGCTGAGGACCTGGGTCAGGCTTCCATGCCCCTGCATTCCCAGGGGTCAAAGCTCTCTGGCTGTGGAAAGGAGCTTCTCTACCTGACCCACAAGGAAATGGAGTCCAGAGCTTAGCCTCCGCACTCCTCACCCTTGCCAACCCCAACAGTTCATAGAAGAATGAGGATCCCCAGATGTTTGCTAGCACAGGACCCTTGGAGTTGATGTGGCCACATGGGTGGCTGTGAAGGTGACCCCTGCCCTCACTCTCTGTTCCTTTACCTGTCCCCAAAGCTGTACCTAAATCCAAGAGGAGAGTCTTTCCAGAGAGAAGGGTACAAGACACACACACACACACACACTCACATACACACAAACACACATACACAGATTCATAGCAATCTAAAACCAGAAGACAGGGCTAGGGATATAGCTCAGTGGTAGAGCCTAGCATGTTCAAGACTCTGGGTTCAATCTTAGCACAGAAAAAAAAAATTAAATAAAAATAAAATCAGGAGGCAGTTCAGTTTTAGAAGGTTTTGGAAGAGAAAAACAGGCAGACTCAAACATGAGCACCATTGGACCAGCACAGATGGAGAAGCCCTGCTGGGCACAGGCTGTCTTCATTGGCCTCATCTGGGCACACCAGCGGTCATGGCACCAAGGGGTCCACTGGGCAACCATCATCCCCTGCCCCTGCTCCTGATATAGGGTTCCCTAGTCCACAGCTGGAAAGCTCCACTAAGCTCCCCTTTGAGTTTTGCCAAATGAAAAAGTGATTTTTTTTCTACCAAAAAAAAAAAAAAAAAAACCGAGTTGTATCTCTTTGAATGTTCCAAGCCCCTGTATTCTTAGGGCTTCTCTGTCCTCCTGGGAGTCAAAGGCATCTGAAGCCTAGAGGGAGGAGCTCCTGCAGATCCAGCACAAGTTCATGTTCCTGATGCAAGCTTCTGCAGCATTCTGTGTAGAGCCATCCCAGGCTCAAAGGGAAAATGCAGAGACTCCTGATCCTTGAGGTGTCTGGGACCTTGGAGATAGGTCTTGGGAAGGACATTCTCACCTCGAACAAGAAGTCAGCCCGGTTGTCCTCCAATTGTGCTAAGTGTTGTCTGTGTCCCTTTTGAGTGATTCTAAGTGATTTAGTAGAGGCACCAAGAAACAGAAACCATGCTCTTCGTCCTGACTTATCCGATAACCCGGATTGATTTTTGTCTCCACAGTGGGAATTTGTGTTCGCTTTCCGTCAGGCCCAGTGCCTGCAAAATGCCTTGCCCGATGTCAATGCTGGCATGCGAGTCCTGTTCATAGAAGGCACAGACACCATTGAGGACCTGAGCATTGCCTACGGAGGTGTAGGGACTGCTACAGTCAGTGCACATAAATCTTGCCAGCAGCTCCTCGGCAGGTAAACAATGAGCCCTGCACCTTAAGGGTGAAACTTAACATTGAAAAAACAAGTGGAAATTTGGCATTGGCAAGTGTTGATAAAACCCTGGAAAGATGGAAACTCCTACTTATAAAATCACTGCTTGCTCCTTCTGTAATTTTGCTGAATGAATTAAACCTTATTTGACTTGGATGCCACTCTTTGGGTAAGGGACACAACAAAAATAGCCCAGGCCCAAGTTCAGCCAGCAGGCAATTATTCCCGGTCTGGCTGGCATTGTCTTATGTAAATCAACACTCAGCAAGCCACAGCAGTGTCCAAGCAGCACCTCATACTTCTACAATGTGGCATGTGCAATTTCTTCCTCAGCAAAGACAGTATCCAGTTCTGAATCCTGTTTGGTTCATAATGGGACTGGCCTAAATGGTCTGTTTAGTACTTGTTTAGTTTAGTCTGTTTAGTTCTTCTATCTTCTAGCTCTGGAACTTTCTTGATTTATGTTGCAATGGAACAGGTCCCTTACTCACCCTGTCATGAAAGTTGGGCCAATTGAAGCAGCCTCCCTAGGCCTCAATTTTCCATAGAGGTTGGATAAGGTGATATCTAAGTTCCCTTACAACTCTAAAAAGGAAATTCTGGGATCTCTAAAATGCTACCTTCTGGTATCTAGCATATGCCATGCAATAAAGACTGCCCTTTAACTGGCTTCTTCCTCCCTCTGTGCTACCAGGCACTGGAATGAGCTGATGCTGGACGAGGCTTGCAGGTTGGTTCTGGATGAAGTCTCCCTCCCAGGCTCAGCTCCGGGTGGCAAGGTGGAGTTCAAGAGGACTCTAGTAGTCAGCTTCCTCTTCAAGTTCTACCTAAAGGTTTTGAAGGAACTGAAGACCCTAGTAAGACAATCCTCTGTGCCTGTAAGTGCTCTAATGTATTTTGCTAGCCATCCTGTAACAAAGCACCACAGACTGGGTGGGTGGCTTAAACAGCAGACATTTATTATCTCACTAATCTGGAGGCTTAGTCCTTGGTCAAGGTATCAGCAGAGTTGGTTCCTGCTGAGGGCTGTGAGAGTTGTCTCTGTGGCTCTTACCTAGCTTCTGGCAGTGGCTGGCCATCTCTGGGGTTTGTTTAGCCTGTAGGGGAACATCTCCGACTCTGCCTTCACAAGGCCTTCTCCTTGTGAACATGTCTGTGCCAAAATTTCCCCTTCTGATAAGGATAGCAGCCATATTGGACCAGGATCCATCCTTATGATCTCATTTCAACTTGATGACCTCTGCAGTATCTACCTTGTTTGGATAAAGTCAAATTCTGAGATACTGAGGATTAGGACTCTAACTTATAAATTTGGAAGGACACACTTGGACCCATGATATTTGTCTCTTATTAGCTCCTTGCAGTCATATGCCCCCACTTCCCTACTGCTTTCATTCACTCTTGTGGGCAGTCTATGCTGTTACCTGTCACCTGTTTTGGTCCCAGCCTGTTCCTGGGATTCAGCCTCAAAGTGCTACATGAGGCTCAGGGTGCCAAACTATCTTCAGGCCACAGTTCACCTTGTGCCCAGAGCACTCAAATATCTGGTGCTCCTTTCTCCAGCAACATACAGCTTTTTTCTTTTAAAGTAAAAATGATTGGCCAGGCATGGTGGCACATGCCTGTAATCCCAGTGGCTCAGGAGGCTGAAGCAGGAGGATCAAGAGTTCAAAGCCAGACTCAGCAAAAGCAAGGCACTAAGCAACTCAATGAGACCCTGTCTCTAAATAAAATACAAAATAGGGCTGGGGATGTGGCTCAGTGGTCAAGTGCCCTAAATAAAATAAAATGAAAATTAAAATACTTGATTGATATATAATTTATCTCCAATAAAATTCATTGTTTAAGTTTAGTGAATTTTGGCAATGTGTATAACTACATAGCCACCATCTCAGACTAAACATATGTTTTAAACAATGTTAATTCCACCAGCCCAACCCAGCCCAGGCAGTCACTGATCTGCTTTGTGGTACTATATATTCATTTTGCTTATTCTAGAATTGCGAATGCAACATAAAATGTAAAATAAAATGTTATTTTTCAAAAAGACCAAAACTGATCTGTTCCAAAGCCCATGATCAGATTAAATTTCTGCAAATAAAAAAAAAAGACCAAAACTGATGTGTTTTGAATACTATTATACTAATATTTAAGTAGATTTCTAGATTATCTGATTGTAAACTTCTGGGGGAAAAAATTTACTTTTCTTTTTCTAGAATGAATTAAGCAAATTATCCTTTCTCTTCTCCTCCTTTTTTCTTCCTCCTTTCCATCCCCTGACCATAATTACAACTTTTTCCCATGATTACAACTCTCTCCCAACCCTGTACCCTGTTCCAGCCACCCCTACCCCCGCAGCCTGCTGTTCTAAAACATCTGCATTTCAGTGACTCGGATGAAGACCTGCTATTTAATTTCTGAGTCAAGACACTTGACATGTTTCACTGATGCACGATTCTGCTGCTGTCCCAGAAAAGCTGAGTTCCTGAGAAAAGCAATCAGGACTTTGGCCTTTTTGTAGACAGCAGCTTATTCTGGGATGGCTTATCCTGTCCAACATTTTCTCCCCACCACCCATAGCCTCTGCCCCAGCTCACCAGCTGGCCGCTCCCTCCAGGTGACAGGGAAACAGATTCAAACCAGTCAGGCCAGGTCCTTATTGTGTGGGAAAGGACAAGGGTGTGGGGGTCATAAAAAGCAAAACCCTGGGGCGCACTGTGGACTTTGGTTATGTGAGAGTAACATTTGTCAAGTTACTCTCACATAAACCCAAACCCAACTTAATCTAGACTAACCAGCCTCTTTTCGTTGTGCTGAATCATCGCAGGGCAGCAGTCGTTATCCGGAAATTTCAGATGGGTTCCTAAGTGCTCTAGAAGATTTCCCAGTCACAATACCCCAGGGAGTCCAAACATACCAGGTCAGTGAGTCTCATTTTACAGAAACCTAAACACAAAAAGATAAGCTGGAATTGCATAAAATGAGCAAGTTTTTCAGAGTTGTGATTTTGAGTTTTGACTTTCCAGTGGTTCCTATGTCCAAGTCAGGGTGACTCTGGAATCCAAGCTCAGGCCTAAGCTGCCACTAGATGTACTTAAGGTTGACTGATCTACAGACTAATAATTATAGTCTTTTCAAAGAGATGTTCTTTGGGCATTTGTTTCATATTTACTCAGAAGTGCAGCTGAGCAGAAGGTTCAGCCTCTGGCCCTGATTGCAAAAGTTTAATCACCAATCAGCAAGCAAGAGCCCTTCAGGTAACTGAACTCACTCTTCTGGA